>NW_905046.1:0-967 GCF_000209065.1 Trypanosoma cruzi | reverse complement strand
TCTGTTTGCGTGTTCACACACTGGACGCCAAACAACCCTGAACTATCCGCTGCTTGGGGGAATTTCGCGAGATCTTGCCCACAAGGGTGCTGCAGTCGGCGGATCGTTTTCGAGCGGCTGCTGCACCGCACGTTGTGGTCTAAATTTTTGTTTCGAATTATGAATGGTGGTGGTCAGAGACACTCTCTTTCAATGTCTGTTTGCGTGTTCACACACTGGACGCCAAACAACCCTGAACTATCCGCTGCTTGGGGGAATTTCGCGAGATCTTGCCCACATGGGTGCTGCACTCGGCGGATCGTTTTCGAGCGGCTGCTGCACCGCACGTTGTGGTCTAAATTTTTGTTTCGAATTATGAATGGTGGTGGTCAGAGACACTCTCTTTCAATGTCTGTTTGCGTGTTCACACACTGGACGCCAAACAACCCTGAACTATCCGCTGCTTGGAGGAGTTTCGCGAGATCTTGCCCACATGGGTGCTGCACTCGGCGGATCGTTTTCGAGTGGCTGCTGCACCGCACGTTGTGGTCTAAATTTTTGTTTCGAATTATGAATGGTGGTGGTCAGAGACACTCTCTTTCAATGTCTGTTTGCGTGTTCACACACTGGACGCCAAACAACCCGGAACTATCCGCTGCTTGGAGGAATTTCGCGAGCTCCTGCCCACAACGGTGCTGCACTCGGATAATCGTTTTCGAGCGGCTGCTGCACCGCACGTTGTGGTCTAAATTTTTGTTTCGAATTATGAATGGTGGTGGTCAGAGACACTCTCTTTCAATGTCTGTTTGCGTGTTCACACACTGGACACCAAACAACCCTGAACTATCCGCTGCTTGGAGGAATTTCGCGAGATCTTGCCCACATGGGTGCTGCAGTCGGCGGATCGTTTTCGAGTGGCTGCTGCACCGCACGTTGTGGTCTAAATTTTTGTTTCGAATTATGAATGGTGGTGGTCAGAGACACTCTC
>NW_905045.1:0-967 GCF_000209065.1 Trypanosoma cruzi | reverse complement strand
CATGCGTTCTCACAGGTGAGATGGTGACGGGTGACGCGGTGGTCACGCGCTCATGGTGCGAACCAAAAGACGGCGGCACAAGGGACAGTTACGCGGCGGGAGACGACTTTGTGCGACGCTGCATGACTTCAGGAGGCAGCTCGTACGATCTTCTCTTAGGATTTTCTCAAGGCGCACTCCTTGCGGCTCGCTACGTGATGCTGCAGAAAATGAACGGGGAGAGAGAATACGGACCGCCAGTGAAGGCTGTTATCATTGCGGCGTCGCCGGACCCACGCCGTGTCTTCCCGGAGTTTGTGGCATCATATCTTTATCACATGCCGCAACATGACATCAACAGAACCGGCTTTTTGGGCGCCGTGCCCTCTTTGCACATCGTTGGGGAGAAGGATGCCATCGTCGATCCGGCGGAGAGTTGCTCCTTTGCGGAGGCATGTCGACCACAGTCAGAGCTCCTTTTCCACGCCCACGCCCACAGCATCCCGCAACTGAGGAGTGTTCTTGTTTCCATAAAGTCTTTTATTGAGCGCATCGCTGTCTATACAGGGGAAAGGGGTGAAACGGAGAAAACAGAGGCGACGCTTGAAAGGGAAAATGATGATGATGATGATGATGATAGCGGATCCCTTGATGCAGCATGCGAAGAGGAGATTGGGTTGGTGACATCGATGTATGGTGAGGAGTGTGTGCAACGCAATAAGACCCCAGTGGTTTTTTTGCCGCTTCTGCTTGACGGTGTGTCGGATGAAGCGTCAGACATGTCACTGTCGGCCCTTAGAATTTGCATGACTCTGCCAAGGCGGTATCCGGCGGAGTTACCCAAGCTGGACGTGGTTGGAGGCCCTGCGACTCATCACGTTTTCTTTGAGCGCTGGAAGTTGCAGCTGATTACCAAAACACTCGCGTACCTGCGGGACGATTTGGGTGTTGGAAACGCCATGCTTCTTCCTGCGATGATGTTTGCAGG
>NW_905044.1:0-967 GCF_000209065.1 Trypanosoma cruzi | reverse complement strand
GTGGTCTAAATTTTTGTTGCGAATTATGAATGGTGGGAGTCAGAGACACTCTCTTTCAATGTCTGTTTGCGTGTTCACACTCCGGACACCAAACAACCCTGAATTATCCGCTGCTTGGAGGAATTTCGCGAGATCTTGCCCACAGTGGTGCTGCAGTCGGCGGATCGTTTTCGAGCGGCTGCTGCACCACATGCTGTGGTCTAAATTTTTGTTGCGAATTATGAATGGTGGGAGTCTGAGACACTCTCTTTCAATGTCTGTTTGCGTGTTCACACTCCGGACACCAAACAACCCTGAACTATCCGCTGCTTGGAGGAATTTCGCGAGATCTTGCCCACAGTGGTGCTGCAGTCGGCGGATCGTTTTCGAGCGGCTGCTGCACCACATGCTGTGGTCTAAATTTTTGTTTCGAATTATGAATGGTGGTGGTCAGAGACACTCTCTTTCAATGTCTGTTTGCGTGTTCACACACTGGACACCAAACAACCCTGAACTATCCGCTGCTTGGAGGAACTTCGCGAGATCTTGCCCACAGTGGTGCTGCACTCGGCGGATCGTTTTCGAGCGGCTGCTGCACCACATGCTGTGGTCTAAATTTTTGTTGCGAATTATGAATGGTGGTGGTCAGAGACACTCTCTTTCAATGTCTGTTTGCGTGTTCACACACTGGACACCAAACAACCCTGAACTATCCGCTGCTTGGAGGAATTTCGCGAGATCTTGCCCACAGTGGTGCTGCAGTCGGCGGATCGTTTTCGAGCGGCTGCTGCACCACATGCTGTGGTCTAAATTTTTGTTGCGAATTATGAATGGTGGTGGTCAGAGACACTCTCTTTCAATGTCTGTTTGCGTGTTCACACTCCGGACACCAAACAACCCTGAATTATCCGCTGCTTGGAGGAATTTCGCGAGATCTTGCCCAAAGTGGTGCTGCAGTCGGCGGATCGTTTTCGAGCGGCTGCTGCAC
>NW_905043.1:0-967 GCF_000209065.1 Trypanosoma cruzi | reverse complement strand
TTCGCGAGCTCTGGCCCACGAGGGTGCTGCACTCGGCTGATCGTTTTCGAGCGGCTGCTGCATCACACGTTGTGGCCCAAATTTTTGTTTCCAATTATGAATGGTGAGAGTCAGAGGCACTCTCTGTCACTATCTGTTTGCGTGTTCATGCACTGGACACCAAACAACCCTGAATTATCCGCTGCTTGGAGGAATTTCGCGAGCTCTTGCCCACGAGGGTGCTGCACTCGGCTGATCGTTTTCGAGCGGCTGCTGCATCACACGTTGTGGCCCAAATTTTTGTTTCCAATTATGAATGGTGGGAGTCAGAGGCACTCTCTGTCACTATCTGTTTGCGTGTTCATGCACTGGACACCAAACAACCCTGAATTATCCGCTGCTTGGAGGAATTTCGCGAGCTCTTGCCCACACGGGTGCTGCAGTCGGCTGATCGTTTTCGAGCGGCTGCTGCATCACACGTTGTGGCCCAAATTTTTGTTTCCAATTATGAATGGTGAGAGTCAGAGGCACTCTCTGTCACTATCTGTTTGCGTGTTCATGCACTGGACACCAAACAACCCTGAATTATCCGCTGCTTGGAGGAATTTCGCGAGCTCTTGCCCACACGGGTGCTGCAGTCGGCTGATCGTTTTCGAGCGGTCGCTGCATCACACGTTGTGGCCCAAATTTTTGCTTCCAATTATGAATGGTGGGAGTCAGAGACACACTCTGTCACTATCTGTTTGCGTGTTCATGCACTGGACACCAAACAACCCTGAATTATCCGCTGCTTGGAGGAATTTCGCGAGCTCTTGCCCACGAGGGTGCTGCACTCGGCTGATCGTTTTCGAGCGGCTGCTGCATCACACGTTGTGGCCCAAATTTTTGTTTCCAATTATGAATGGTGGGAGTCAGAGGCACTCTCTGTCACTATCTGTTTGCGTGTTCATGCACTGGACACCAAACAACCCTGAACTATCCGCTGCTT
>NW_905042.1:0-967 GCF_000209065.1 Trypanosoma cruzi | reverse complement strand
ACGTGTCCCAGCAGAAGCACACACGCAGCACAACGCAACGGGCGCCCACCTGGCTCCACAACCACCTCCCGCACGCGGGTCGAGTGCAGGGAGTGGCACGCTCCACGGGGCACGGGGCAGTCAATGACACATTCCACGTCGTTCGGCCACGGGGCACACAGGGCACAAACCGGAATGCAGCAACCAATCAAGCAATACATTGGGATTCAACAAGTACAGAAAACAGATCAGTTCTTTCATTTGTTAATCGCACGACGGGTATATCGTGTCGTCGGAGAAACGTTCCACACGGGCGACAGGTGATGTGTCGTTGCCGAAGCGCGCCATCAGCGCAGCGTAGTCGTCCTCCAGCACGTGATGGACACACATCGAGGTCGGCACCACCTGCGAGTGCCCCGTGCCATTGCGGGCGTCATGGAAATGACAACCCAGCACCTTGACGTACAACATCGGCTGGTACTTCACTTCCTTCTCAAGAACCCAACCAACCATAGCGTCCTCGCTGTAAAACCGGAGCAGTGCAAACTCTTCCTCACGTTCCTTGCTGTACGGCAGGTATGTCAGGCGTCGCAGCGGCTTGTACGACACCAACGCCTCCGCCACATCCCTCGACAAGGTGTAGCACCAGCCCATCATAAACGTGTTACCCGGTAAGCCCATTTTCTTATACTGGCTAGTACCAACGTGGAGGCCCATGTAGATCCCTCGGTGTGGCAAGAGGCGCAGGTGAGCAACAAACAGCGGCACACGGAGGAAAATGTCGTCATCGCCCTTCGCAATGTACCTCGCGGTCGGGAACAGGCGGTGCGCAAGGTCAAACCACATATATACTTTTCGGGTCATACCGACATCAACCTCATCGCCCCAGTCGCCGTAGTTACCAACTGTTTTGTTAGTCGTCACACGGCCCTCGTTCATTGGCAGTGCAACCACATCGTTCCACTGCGACGCCTCCTCAGTAGCGCGG
>NW_905041.1:0-967 GCF_000209065.1 Trypanosoma cruzi | reverse complement strand
TTTTCTTGTGCCCTGATCGTACCACTGGGCGGAATCCACAGGTTCTACGAGAAACACGCCTGCATCCATCGCCGAGATCGCCTTTGAGCCACCACCGCCCGTCTCAATGTGCGTTGATGCAATCGCAGCATGGCCGCAGGCTCCGTCCCTTTCACTGCACTGAGCTTCAGCAACGGCAAACACACCGCCGGCCACCTCAGCAAGGCTGGGAACACGAAGCGAGCCGGCTGCCGTCTCACATCCAGTCATTTCTTGCCATTTATAGGGCGCCGGTTTCGTTCCCTAAAAGGGATCAACGGCCTTCCCTTCCCCCTTCCTTCCCTCCTCCTCCCGCTGGATGCGGTCACGCGGCGACAACTGTGTGTGCGGGGTGCCTTCACTGCAGCAACACGTGAGAGCATGTAAATATGTGTGTGTGGGCGGTGTGTGTGTGTGCTGCTGTTTGTCCTTTTAGAGTCTTAGAATTTCACAGTGGCGATTAGCGTTTGTTTGCTTTCCTTCCTAGCGTGTGTCTGTGCTCAACAAGTGGAGAAAGAAAAAGGCGGCAATATATCGGACACGTCCGTGGGGAGCAAAGCAGAGCACCCATGCAAAGAGCGGGACACAAGAGAATCCGGAAGGAACAGCGGGGAGCACCATCGCCTACACCAGCCCTCACACACACACACACACACATACCATTGCAGTGCTGCCAGACCGCGCGTGGAAGGATTTGGTCCTCCACACAACAAACGCACACAACGCCAGCAACCAACCACCAATGGACGAGAAGAGACACACCGCCACCGCCTCCGGCTCAATCCCACGGCCAACGGAATACGGCCACAGCCCCGCAGAAAACACACAACGCACAGCGAGCGAACAATCACCCACTCAAGTCACACGCGGAAGCGGATCCCCACCCATCCATGAAGCGGCGCCTCAGTCCACGCGGTCACACGGAGCGCACTGTTTCCCCAATAGAACT
>NW_905040.1:0-967 GCF_000209065.1 Trypanosoma cruzi | reverse complement strand
AACCGCGGCCTTCCACTCCACCTCCCCTCTTTTGCTTCTTCTTGTTGCTGCGTGTGCGGCTGCTGCTGCTGTGGTGGCCGCGTGAGAGTGAGAGAGAGCCGTGCACCGCCCGCACACACACAGTCTTCCTTCTCTCTCTCTGTGTGTGTGTCCCCTTGCATGGACTCTCGCCCTCACCTCACCCCACGAGGCACACACAATAATGTGCCCATTGTATATATGCATGCACACCCATGCAGGCCGTTGGTGCTCTCTTTTGCACGACACGCACCGCTGCCGTCCTGCCTGGCTGCATGGGCGGAGCACCGTAACTGTTTCTGTTTTGTTTCCATTGCATTGAGTGGGCGACCTCTCTCTCTCTCCCTCTGTGTGTGTGTTTTGCTTTACGGGAGTAATGAGAGTGTGTGTGCGCTGGTCGTCCCACGCCTCGGCTTCCCGTCACGTGTGTGTTTTGAATCTCTGCTTGTGTTGTGGTTGAATGGGCGTATTTTCATTAACCATCATTTGTTTTCTTGTGTGGTGACGTTTGCGTCTCATTTTTCTTTTCAACCAGTCAGTCTTTGTTGCCTCAGCAAGCCAAGAAATACTTTTCCAACAGTCACGCCGATGGTTCAGTGGCTCCTCGCCTCACCGTGCCCTGCAGCGCTGCCATTGCTGCTCATGATGTTGACTTTGATGTGTTGTTCCAGCGGGTGCTTTGCTGCCAGCCTGACGTACCATTGCTCCTTTGACGATGCGATGCGTGTCGACAGGACGAAATCGATGCCGGTGGTGATGAAAAACGTGCCTTTGGTAACGGGAAGTGCGTCGCAGACATACACCGTCATCGGGGAGAATGGATGGGCACCCATCCGCATCAATGTGTCGACAAGGGACCTGGATGATACCAAGAAGTATTGCAGCTCAGATGATTCTTACTTGAAAAATCCATTGACAGGATATTACGATTGTCGGGGCGATGCTCTTT
>NW_905039.1:0-967 GCF_000209065.1 Trypanosoma cruzi | reverse complement strand
TTTGTTTCCGATTATGAATGGTGGGAGTCAGAGACACTCTCTGTCAATATCTGTTTGCGTGTTCACACACTGGACACCAAACAACCCTGAACTATCCGCTGCTTGGAGGAATTTCGCGAGCTCTTGCCCACAAGGGTGCTGCACTCGGCTAATCGTTTTCGAGCGGTCGCTGCATCACACGTTGTGGTCTAAATTTTTGTTTCCGATTATGAATGGTGGGAGTCAGAGACACTCTCTGTCAATATCTGTTTGCGTGTTCACACACTGGACACCAAACAACCCTGAACTATCCGCTGCTTGGAGGAATTCCGCGAGCTCTTGCCCACACGGGTGCTGCACTCGGCTAATCGTTTTCGAGCGGCTGCTGCATCACACGTTGTGGTCTGAATTTTTGTTTCCGATTATGAATGGTGGGAGTCAGAAGCAGTCTCTGCCAATATCTGTTTGCGTGTTCACACACTGGACACCAAACAACCCTGAATTGTCGGCTGCTTGGAGGAATTTCGCGAGCTCTTGCCCACACGGGTGCTGCAGTCGGCTGATCGTTTTCGAGCGGCTGCTGCATCACACGTTGTGGTCTAAATTTTTGTTTCCGATTGTGAATGGTGGGAGTCAGAGGCACTCTCTGTCAATATCTGTTTGCGTGTTCACACACTGGACACCAAACAACCCTGAACTATCCGCTGCTTGGAGGAATTTCGCGAGCTCTTGCCCACACGGGTGCTGCAGTCGGCTGATCGTTTTCGAGCGGCTGCTGCATCACACGTTGTGGTCTAAATTTTTGTTTCCGATTGTGAATGGTGGGAGTCAGAGGCACTCTCTGTCAATATCTGTTTGCGTGTTCACACACTGGACACCAAACAACCCTGAACTATCCGCTGCTTGGAGGAATTTCGCGAGCTCTTGCCCACACGGGTGCTGCACTCGCGCTAATCGTTTTCGAGCGGTCGCTGCATCACACGTATGG
>NW_905038.1:0-967 GCF_000209065.1 Trypanosoma cruzi | reverse complement strand
GTGCACCCGTGAGGCGCTCCAGGTCGCCACCAGTGAACGGTGTAGTTAGGGGCTCCGAGCCGCCATCCTTGGCCTTCACGAGCATCTCAACACCAAGAGCCTGCAGCGCGCCCAGCCCACCGTCATTCGTGGCACTGCCGCCAATGCCGAGGAACACCGTCACGCCGCCGTCAGCACCAGGGCCATCCTTGCGGCGGTGCTCCCTCGCAACATACTCCACGGCGTACTTGATGATCTGACCCACGCCATAGCTCGTCGTGCGGAGCGGGTTCCGCTTGGCCTCGGGGATCATCGGCAAGCCAGACGCAACAGCCATCTCCACCACAACCACGCGGTTCGCAACGTCACACGCAAAATGCGGTCGGTATTCGCCGCCGCTGTAATTCAACGGCTCGCCCAGGGGGCCGAGAACAAGCGGCGCCGGCGCCGAATCGCAGGAGTCGGTGGTGCCGGCAGTCGGCACATCCACTCGGGTGAAGATGTACGGCGACGACAAGGCCGAGTGGGACGGAAAGAACAGGCTGTCCAGCAGGCCGGCGCCACCATCCGACATGGGGCAGTGCACCACCTCCGCCCGGGCAGAGCCGCCCTTCTCAACACAGCGGAACGCCCGCTCAAGGGCAAGGCCAGCGTTGCACGCGGTAAGTGTCCCTTTAAAAGAGTCACAGCACGTGAGCACGCTCTCCCAAGAATGGCGCTTCATCGATGAGGACATCTAAAATCAATTATCAAACAATTAATTTCGTTTTATTATTGTTGCTTCCGCTGATTTTCGTGTTGCTATGAACCCTCGCCACAGGCACGTCAAGAAGGCAAGAAGAGTTGATTACAGGCAAAAACGAAAAAAAAACAAGAAGGGGCCAAGTACGACGCCATACGCGTGTAAATGCGGCAAAGAAGGGCCTAGGGAGACACGCCTCGAAACACACACACACACACACGCTGAATGCGACACGCCTGACGAAGA
>NW_905037.1:0-967 GCF_000209065.1 Trypanosoma cruzi | reverse complement strand
AAATACACCAGCGCAGATTCAAAAACATCCGTGCTTTCAAAAAATTCGCAGTCCGCCACTCTCAGCAGCCCCGCGGAGCTCACGGTGGCCAAAACCCAAAAAAAAATGCCATTGACTGCGCTCATCGTGTTGTTCTCAACGTCAAAGTAGCCGCCATTCTTCAAAGCAACGGCGTAAACGCAAACGGCTGATTCCATACCGCGATCATCCCCCGCTACCCTCAGCGTGTTTCCCTTTATAATGATCCCGCCACCATCAACAACAGCAGCATTGGGAAAATAGACCGCGTAACAGTTCCCCTCGATGTAGTTGTCGAGTAGCAGCAGCGTCGAGTTCACCCCCAAAAAAAAATTCAAAAATAAAATGGCGTAAGACGACATCGTCAAAAGTTTACTACCCGCCACCAGTATCTGGGAGCTCGCTCCAAAATGGCCCTCAAACACCAAGGCGCCAGAATCCAGCATCGAAGAAGTCACGTTCACGTGCACGCGTGTATCACTCCCCTTAATCAGCAAGCTCATGAAGACGCACTGCAGCAGCGTGATGTTGAGTGTCTGTTGTGGCGCGTCAAAATACGACAGGTCCAGAAAAACCGCGGCAGTAAAGGTCACATTGACGAAGCACAGACCACGCACACCGGGATCAGGAATGTCCACGAAGCCGATGATGCCACCGTGCACGCAGCGGACCCCCGTGTCGTCCGCATCGGGCAGCGGGAGCGGCCCAAGGCCGCCCGGAACCGCAGCCGGCAGACACGTGTCACCGTAGCCGCCAGCAGCGCACACACACTCACAGCCGCTGATGCTGCTCGTCCTCGCCGCAAAGCACACGGCGTCCACGGTGCACGCGCCACAGTCCAGCACCGTCACGGGCATCCCAATATTGAGGTCTTCTCCGTAATTCGTCACAGGAGAGCCCCTTGCGTCGTTGCACACGCCGTAGATGATCGGGCACGCGTCGGACGGTG
>NW_905036.1:0-967 GCF_000209065.1 Trypanosoma cruzi | reverse complement strand
GGCCGTCACACCTCCTGCACACACAAAACATGCGGGCCGTCACGGGCAACAAATCCCAACGCCGCGTCATCCAAGTTCCCCACGTTCCACGTGCACATCTGAGGAATCCAGCCATGGCGGTGGTGCGCTAAAGGATAAGTGTGGAACGTGACTGCGATGACTCTGTCCGTCACCTCCACCGATAAAGAGACATCGATCACACTGTGCGCTCGACACAGCAGGGCAGGCCGAAATCAGAGAAAGGGGTCGCGCCTCAATACACAACCCGCTCAAAGGCGTTCCTGGAAGCACGGGTCCCTGCTACTGCTCCGCCACCGCCTTGCTCCTGCAAACTGTATCGCTCCGTGCATGTAAATCCACGTTAAGGCCGAGCTGCAATTCACCACTAACAATAGGCGGCTCGTTGGATCCCTCTTCCATTGCATGAAATAGGCGTTAAGCTCCTCGCACACAACTCCATGAAAATACAGTCCGGTACAACACGACATCAGGAGTGGCAAGGGAGACAAGCGAATCTCTTTCCACAAAGTCATCGCAGAACGGGAAAAACCCTTGAAGGCACCCGCGCAAAAAAGAATCGTGTCGCAAAAACAGCAATCAACAATACTGTCGGCGCTGTGAGCAATGAGTGGCCGTGGTGTGCAGCAGCCGTGGCCTCGCGCCCCTCCCATCAACGACCACCGCACGTCCGCCAATTCTAAGCGTTGCACGTCACAGAAGGGCGTAATGAATTTTGTGGCTCGCACCGGATGCACAGTCGAACAAGCTGAAGGCGTCTAATCGAATGTCACCGGCCATGGGCTGCTACGGCATTGCGGGCGGTTGGTACGACGACGCAACAGTGGTGCCTGAGGCATACGACGATGACGTCATGTCATAGAGCTTCTGCGTCTCGTCGTCGCTCTCCTCGGCATCACGCAGCAGCGCCTCCAGCCCACCACGCCGCGGCTCGCGCAGCTCCTGCCAG
>NW_905035.1:0-967 GCF_000209065.1 Trypanosoma cruzi | reverse complement strand
ACGCCACTTGGTGGTGAGCTGGGTAGTAAAACATGTCAGCAGATCCGTGTGCCATAAAGGTGCGATTCCTTGCTCCGTGTATTGTCCCACTTTCCATAGTCTGCGTCGCATACTGATCTGCAAGCTCGTTAGCATGTACTCCGCAATGTCCGTAACAAAACTGCAGGTGCACGGACCAGCCAGCACGCGTCAGTGTTAAGAGACGCTGCCAGATCTGATCCTCCGTCCAGTCTGTCTGACTGAGCGGGCCCTTGTTTAGAGCCGCTAGAAGAGACTGACTGTCCGTAACCACAAGCAGGGTTTTACGCCTGTGGCGGATACGAGGAATCATCAGCTTCTCTAGGGCTAGAAGCAGTGCACGGGATTCCGTCCTGTAGCTGCATGGGCGTGCACCGCAGTTTATGCTGGCCTTTTCTATTATCTCCGATGAGTTGAGGGATGAAAGCAGTATTCCAACCCCTGCTGACTTGGGAACGTCGACACCGCCATCGGTCGCAAGTATCCACGAACGATGGCGGTGCAGCGCCATAGCCTCTTCGCTGACTCTGCGCTTTTCCCGTATCAGCTCTTCTTCGTCAGTTATTGAGTGGTCTATCGGAAGTTCCACACCGATGGTGACCCGGTGAGCGGAGGCCGCAAGCCAGGGAGGAATGGAGCTGCGAAAGAACCGCTCTTCGCGTGGTGAGCTCTCAGTGATGCCATAGTCCTTTGTGTATGCGTCTACGAAGGCATATAGCTCGTCCCGAGATAATGGCGAGATGCGGAAACCGGCGCGAGGCGGTGGCTCAGGCGGGGGTCTCCGCATCCAGTCCATCTGACATGCGCGTGTGTTCTCAAATATTGAGAGCCGCGCGCGCAGGCAAAGGACGTGGAGCGGCGGCATATTAGCCTCCAGTAGCGCGGATTCCGGGTCAACAGTGCTCGGAACTCCGCTGACAATGCGTGCTAGGGTTGCGTACGTCTTCTG
>NW_905034.1:0-967 GCF_000209065.1 Trypanosoma cruzi | reverse complement strand
TGACCGAGTTAATGGCGGTGGAGGATCGGGTGCTGTGATGCGTGACGGCTCGCTTGTGTTTCCTATGCAGGCCAAAAACAGTGATGAGGAGCGTGTTTTATTGTCTATGCGTTTTAACCCGTCAGACAAAAAATGGAAGCTTTCATCCGAGACGCCTGGTAAGGGCTGCAGGGATCCAACCCTGGTGAAGTGGAAAGAAGGAAAAGACGACGAAAGACTCCTCATGATGGCTCATTGTGCTGGAGGCTACTATGACGTTTACATGTCCACTAGGAGTGGGGTGGGTTGGTATACGTTGGGTGAGCCAATTAACCGCGTGTGGGGCAACTCACGTAATCGAAAGGGGTACGGCGTCCAGAGTGGATCCACCACCGCAATCATTGAGGAAAAGGAGGTGATGCTCATTACCGCGCCGGTGTATCCGAAGGACGACAATGAAGGTGGAAATGGTCGGCTCCATCTTTGGCTGACGGACAATGCACGTGTGTATGATGTTGGGCCGGTATCTCGTGAATATGATGACGCTGCCGCCAGCTCGCTGTTGATGAAGAGTGGGAAGAATAATAATGAGGAGTTGATTTCACTGTACGAGAACAAGAATAGCGACGGAAAGTACAATCTTGTTGCTGTGCGTCTGACCGAGAAACTGGAGCGGATAAAGAAAGTGGTGAAGACATGGAAGGATTTGGACAGCGCCTTGCAATCATGCAGTTCCGTTTCCAGCGGCACTTTTGACTTGCCAACGAAGGGTATGTGCAATGGTACTGTTCCCACCAAAGGGCTTGTTGGCTTTTTGTCCGGTAACTCAACTGGGACCGAGTGGAGTGACGAGTACCTCGGCGTGAACGCAACAGTGAAGAATGGAGAGAGAAGGGTTCTCAATGGACTGACGTTCAAAGGGTCTGGAGCATGGGCGGTGTGGCCTGTTGGCGACATGGGGCAGACTGTGCCGTACTACTTTGCGAAC
>NW_905033.1:0-967 GCF_000209065.1 Trypanosoma cruzi | reverse complement strand
GTTTTTGGGCGGGGTGTTCCTGTCGATTTAACGCGGCTTTGTTTGCGGATTTTGATGCGTGTGTTTCCGAGCGGTTCGATCAGTGCTCCCAGCCCACTCGGATGTGGTGTGCGCGTCGACGTGAAGGTGCCTGCCAGCCGTTTTATTGCCTTCCCCGCTGTGGCTGCCGCCGCTGCCTTCTTCTCTTCCTGAGATCCTGCGGCTTCTTGACAAGATGTTTTGGAGAAGGCGTTGCCGCTCTTATCGTCCATGGTATTTTGATTCTGGTGTCTCGGTCAGGAGACATTGAACGAGAGGGTTTGCTGCCCTTTTGTTTTATTTATCCTCTCTGCCTGACGGCCAGTTCTACACAAACGTGCTCCTCGGCATCTCAGTTGGTGCTGGCGGGATTGCTTACGGTTGTCACTGGCAATCGCATGCGCCAACTCTTCTCTGCTCATTTTCAGTGTCGCATTTTTTTATTGATTGACGGACGCCATTCTGTCCGGCGTGCCACTTTGATTGGATTGTGTGGGACTGCTCGCCAACGCCATCGGAGAAAGCAGGCCGACTTTTTCACGTATTTAATTGCATCTTGCGCGCAGGTATTTTTCACATGTTCTGTTGGGCACTCAGACAGCGAGGAGTCCGGAACTATGCGTGCGTGGAATTCTTCCTGCCATGTGAACTGCGGGCAGCACCGAGGGGCTGCCACCTTGACTCCGCAGAGTTGTTGCGTCTCTTTGCGGGGTTGGCAGGGAAATTCCATGCAGCCAGCTACTGCTGGTGTGTCCCCAAATGTTGTCACTCCATGCGAATAATGTGCTTCAGCGAGTGAGGGGGATGATAGGGTTTGTGTGCACTCTGATTGTGTTTGCCACTTTTTGCGGGCACGCAACACTTGATTGGTGGTAAAATGGAGCGGGGCGATGCGTGGCCGCGTGCGGCCCATCGTTCACTGCACGATTGTGTGGTGCACATTGTGGTG
>NW_905032.1:0-967 GCF_000209065.1 Trypanosoma cruzi | reverse complement strand
TTTGTTTCCAATTATGAATGATGGAGGTCAGAGGTACTCTCTGTCAATATCTGTTTGCGTGTTCACACACTGGACACCAAACAACCCTGAATTATCCGCTGCTTGGAGGAATTTCGCGAGCTCTTGCCCACACGGGTGCTGCACTCGGCTGATCGTTTTCGAGCGGCTGCTGCATCACACGTTGTGGTCCAAATTTTTGTTTCCGATTGTGAATGGTGGGAGTCAGAGACACTCTCTGTCAATATCTGTTTGCGTGTTCACACACTGGACACCAAACAACCCTGAACTATCCGCTGCTTGGAGGAATTTCGCGAGCTCTTGCCCACACGGGTGCTGCACTCGGCTGATCGTTTTCGAGCGGCTGCTGCATCACACCTTGTGGTCTAAATTTTTGTTTCCAATTATGAATGATGGAGGTCAGAGGTACTCTCTGTCAATATCTGTTTGCGTGTTCACACACTGGACACCAAACAACCCTGAATTATCCGCTGCTTGGAGGAATTTCGCGAGCTCTTGCCCACACGGGTGCTGCACTCGGCTGATCGTTTTCGAGCGGCTGCTGCATCACACGTTGTGGTCCAAATTTTTGTTTCCGATTGTGAATGGTGGGAGTCAGAGACACTCTCTGTCAATATCTGTTTGCGTGTTCACACACTGGACACCAAACAACCCTGAATTATCCGCTGCTTGGAGGAATTTCGCGAGCTCTTGCCCACACGGGTGCTGCACTCGGCTGATCGTTTTCGAGCGGCTGCTGCATCACACGTTGTGGTCCAAATTTTTGTTTCCAATTATGAATGATGGGAGTCAGAGACGCTCTCTGTCAATATCTGTTTGCGTGTTCACACACTGGACACCAAACAACCCTGAATTATCCGCTGCTTGGAGGAATTTCGCGAGCTCTTGCCCACACGGGTGCTGCACTTGGCTGATCGTTTTCGAGCGGCTGCTGCATCACACGTTTGTG
>NW_905031.1:0-967 GCF_000209065.1 Trypanosoma cruzi | reverse complement strand
AAAGGCCCAAGTGACAATGATGCTGCGCCGCGTCCTCTGCGTGCTTTTCTTTGCCCTCTGCTGTGCGTGCGTGTGCGCCACGGCTCAGGAGGAGGGGCAGTATGATGCTGCTGATGTTGAGGCTGGGGACGGCCCGGATAAAACTACAACCACCACAACAACAACAACTACTACTACGACGACGACGACAACGACTACCACCAATGCACCCGCCAAGAGCACAACCACCACCAATGCACCCGCCAAGAACACAACCACCTCCAAGGCACCGACTCCTGGCGACGGGAGCAGCCTCGGCGGCCCTTTGTGGGTTCAGGTGCCGCTGCTGCTGCTGGTCAGTGCCGCTGTGGCGACCGCCGGTGCTGCGTGCTGAGGACGGGGCGGGGCGCGTGCGCCGTCGGTCTGGAGTCCCGTTGTGTGCGGCCACTGCCCACACGCGCGGGAGCACCGACTGGCGCGTGCGCCGCCCTCGGCGTGACCCACCGAGAGGTGCGCCGCGTATATTTGAGCACCCTGCAGCGGTGTGGATGTATATATGCCAGTGTCTTTGGTTGTGCGTGCTTGGCGTATCTTCCGCCGTTTGTTTTGCGCCTGGTTCTTCCGGGTGTGACCATCTTTTGTTTTGGCTGCCGTTGCGTGCTGGCCCCGTGCCGCCTGCCCGTGCATTCTCTGCGACGGCCGTGCGCTGATGTACATCTCCTACCGCCGCCCCGCCACTTGTGGGGGGAAGCGTCGGTGCGATTTTATTTTTTGTTTTTACTTTTTTTGGTTTGTGTTCGTTCGTACGTTTTTGGCGCTGACTGTGTGTGTGCGTGTGTGCTGGTGTCCCTGCGGCGTGGCGTGGCTGCTCAGCCGTGTCTCGATCCAGCTCCCCCGCTGTCTCTCTCTCTCTCTGTGTGTGTGTGTGTATGCTGTGCGCCTGCCCGTGTCTCTCCCTCCCATGCTGCGTGCTCTCGTTGTGCCTGCC
>NW_905030.1:0-967 GCF_000209065.1 Trypanosoma cruzi | reverse complement strand
CCACAGCGTGTGGTGCAGCAGCCACTCGAAAATGATCCGCCGACTGCAGCACCCTTGTGGGCAAGATCTCGCGAAACTCCTCCAAGCAGCGGATGGTTCAGGGTTGTTTGGCGTCCAGTGTGTGAACACGCAAACAGACATTGAAAGAGAGTGTCTCTGACCACCACCATTCATAATTCGAAACAAAAATTTAGACCACAGCGTGTGGTGCAGCAGCCACTCGAAAATGATCCGCCGACTGCAGCACCCTTGTGGGCAAGATCTCGCGAAATTCCTCCAAGCAGCGGATAGTTCAGGGTTGTTTGGCGTCCTGTGTGAACACACAAACAGACATTGAAAGAGAGTGTCTCTGACCACCACCATTCATAATTCGAAACAAAAATTTAGACCACAACGTGTGGTGCAGCGGCCGCTCGAAAACGATCCGGCGAGTGCAGCACCCTTGTGGGCAAGATCTCGCGAAATTCCTCCAAGCAGCGGATGGTTCAGGGTTGTTTGGCGTCCAGTGTGTGAACACACAAACAGACATTGAAAGAGAGTGTCTCTGACCACCACCATTCATAATTCGAAACAAAAATTTAGACCACAGCGTGTGGTGCAGCAGCCACTCGAAAACGATCCGCCGACTGCAGCACCCTTGTAGGCAAGATCTCGCGACATTCCTCCAGGCAGCGGATAGTTCAGGGTTGTTTGGCGTCCAGTGTGTGAACACGCAAACAGACATTGAAAGAGAGTGCCTCTGACCACCACCATTCATAATTCGAAACAAAAATTTAGACCACAACGTGCGGTGCAGCGGCCGCTCGAAAACGATCCGGCGAGTGCAGCACCCTTGTGGGCAAGATCTCGCGAAATTCCTCCAAGCAGCGGATGGTTCAGGGTTGTTTGGCGTCCAGTGTGTGAACACGCAAACAGACATTGACAGAGAGTGCCTCTGAACACCACCATTCATAATTCGAAACAAAAA
>NW_905029.1:0-967 GCF_000209065.1 Trypanosoma cruzi | reverse complement strand
AGTGCGGATGCCCCTGAGCGTGTGGTGGAGGCGCTTAGCGCGGAGCTGCGTGAGACACAGGACCGCCTCCGCCAGGCCGAGGAAGAAGCCAGCCAGCTTGCTCAGAGAATTGGCAGCTCGGAGGGACTTCGTGAGTCCGCTGTTGCGACTCGGTCCGCCGAAACCTCGCTTGCAGTACGGCTGTCGTCTGCGCTGAAGGCACTGGAGCAGCTTGCTGAGGAGCGTGAGACCTTGGCTCGGGGCTCCGCTGAGCTCGAGGAACGTGTGAGGGAGCTTGAGCACGAACTGCGGGACGCGGAGAACTCTTTGTGTGTGAAGGAAAGTGAGTTGTTGAAGTTGGGCGAGGAGTGTAGTGCCAATAGTGCTTTGTTGTCAAATGCGTTAGCGGCTGTGGATCAGGTTGTTCAAGAGCATGCATCGGCGGAGACGTCTTTTGAGGAGCAGACATCGAGTCTCGTTAAAACATTTGAGGTGTTGCATGGACAGTTCCTGTTGACAAAGAAAGGGTTTGAGGAGCAGTGGGAACGGAGGGCTGAGGCATGTACCGCGGAATTGTTGGCTGCGAGACGGAGTGCCCAACGGGCGAATGAGGCTCGCAAGCGAGCGGAGGAAAATGCTGCCATTTGCATGCGGAAGGTAGAAGAAGTAAATGCGGAGTTGATGAAGGCGCAGCGTGACTACCGTGCTTTGGAACGCCTGCTGCGTTCGAGTGGCCGTTTGTCGATTTCACGTGTGGAAAACAATGATGGAGAGGAGCATGAGCGTGAGATGTCGTTTACACCCACGTTTTTGCGAAACACCGAGGGCGCTGAGCTTGCGCAGTTTCTCCAGATCTCGAGCCTGCAGGCGGACCTCATGCTGTCGCGCAGCACTTGCCACAGGTTGGAGGCGCGCCAGTTGGAGCTGCAGACGGCGTTGGAGCAGAGCGAGTGGCGGCTCGCCAGTCTTCCACCAGGCGTGGAGGAGA
>NW_905028.1:0-967 GCF_000209065.1 Trypanosoma cruzi | reverse complement strand
TCGAGGGGAGGAGTGTAATGCTGTTTGCTTTGCCCCAGGCAGAATAATATTCGGAGAGCGACGAGCGTGTTGCGTCTTTTTATGACTTATATGAATCGATTTTACCCCATTGGACCGTTATGTGCTGATGGTTTTTCTAAAAACACAGATACTCTGCTGTACAAGGGTGGTGAACTGGTTGCCCTGTACGAGTGGAATGCAGGACAAGGGCGTTTTGTGCTCGCACACCTCACTGAGCAGCTGGAGGAAATAAAGACTGCGCTGAAGAATTGGGATGCAGTCGACAAGAAAGTCACAACGCCTTGCAGTTCCACCAGCAAAGAGGGAACCGCATCCGACGGTGCCTGCAGCACTCCTATGCCCACGGATGGGCTGGTCGGATATTTGTCCAACGAGGGTGAGAGGGATTGCTGGGTGAACGAATATCTCGCAGCGAGTGCCACGGTGATTGGGACAGCAACGAAGGTTGAGGGCGGTGCGACGTTTGAGGGGTCTGGAGTGTGGGCAGAGTGGCCTGTGGGTAATCGGTGGCGGAATCAACGCTTCCACATTGTGAACAAGGACCTCACCCTTGTGGCGACGGCGACGATTGGGGCGGCTCCTGCGGGCAGCGGCAGCGCCCTTATGGTTGCTGTGGGTGGCGCTGGGGGCGTGAGGATGGTGGGACTGTCAGTCACGGCGGACAATAGGCGGGATGTGGCGTTTGACGGTGAGGCGGGAGAAGTGCAGCACGGGAAGTGGGGGCTGGAGAGAACGTACCGGGTGGCAGTCGTGCTCCAGAACGGCATGGGCACCGTGTGCGTGGATGGGAAAACTTTGGGGAGCTCAGCAACGACAGTTACACGTGGGGCGCAGTTGCTCGACGTCTCATGCTTCTACGTTGGAGGTGACGGTCGCGGTGGCTCAGGCTGCAGTCAGGTGACGCTGACGCATGCCTGTCTGTGCAACCGCCCACTGACCAGGCAGG
>NW_905027.1:0-967 GCF_000209065.1 Trypanosoma cruzi | reverse complement strand
AGCTCGCGAAATTCCTTCAAGCAGCGGATAGTTCAGGGTGTTTTGGTGTCCAGTGTGTGAACACGCAAACGGATATTGACAGAGAGTGTCTCTGACTCCCACCATTCCCAATCGGAAACAAAAATTTGGACCACAACGTGTGATGCAGCAGCCGCTCGAAAACGATCAGCCGAGTGCAGCACCCGTGTGGGCAAGAGCTCGCGAAATTCCTCCAAGCAGCGGATAGTTCAGGGTTGTTTGGTGTCCAGTGTGTGAACACGCAAACAGATATTGACAGAGAGTGCCTCTGACTCCCACCATTCACAATCGGAAACAAAAATTTGGACCACAACGTGTGATGCAGCGGCCGCTCGAAAACGATCAGCCGAGTGCAGCACCCGTGTGGGCAAGAGCTCGCGAAATTCCTCCAAGCAGCGGATAGTTCAGGGTTGTTTGGTGTCCAGTGTGTGAACACGCAAACAGATATTGACAGAGAGTGTCTCTGACTCCCACCATTCCCAATCGGAAACAAAAATTTGGACCACAACGTGTGATGCAGCAGCCGCTCGAAAACGATCAGCCGAGTGCAGCACCCGTGTGGGCAAGAGCTCGCGAAATTCCTCCAAGCAGCGGATAGTTCAGGGTTGTTTGGTGTCCAGTGTGTGAACACGCAAACAGATATTGACAGAGAGTGCCTCTGACTCCCACCATTCACAATCGGAAACAAAAATTTGGACCACAACGTGTGATGCAGCGGCCGCTCGAAAACGATCAGCCGAGTGCAGCACCCGTGTGGGCAAGAGCTCGCGAAATTCCTCCAAGCAGCGGATAGTTCAGGGTTGTTTGGTGTCCAGTGTGTGAACACGCAAACAGATATTGACAGAGAGTGCCTCTGACTCCCACCATTCACAATCGGAAACAAAAATTTGGACCACAACGTGTGATGCAGCAGCCGCTCGAAAACGATCAGCCGAGTGCAGCACCCGTG
>NW_905026.1:0-967 GCF_000209065.1 Trypanosoma cruzi | reverse complement strand
GGGGACGTCTCGTCACCAGCCCGCCACCTCCCAGAGACGCTGGTGCGGGTGGCAATGCGATTGGGGCGGTACAAATGCTTGGCATCAACCAAAATGAGAACGATGCTTTAGCGGTCCACTGTTGTTTTGCCTCGAATGAATGCGGAAAATAAAATCCAAGTTACACCAAAGGAGCCTGAGAGAAATTCAGGGAAGTCCTTTGCAATTGTCAAGGCTTCAGCGGACAAAGACAACATATCACTGCGCATGTTTCTCTTTTTTTACTGGTATGCCATTGCCATTTGGGATCGTTTCACTGCGTGAATAACTTCCGATAGTACTTTGTGGCGTCTCGGCTTTTGTCTCTCTCTTCAACTAGACGACCCCTTGACTGTCATGAAAACACACGCTGACGGAACTTGACCGACCCACGACACAGAGGGCAATGAGTCACATTTGTTGCGCATGCATCGCATAGGCAATAATGTCCACATGGAACGAGCACCGTTTCCTTGGGAGAAAAGCACACCACGCACCTCTCATGCTCATCCGTCTGTTTATCATCGTCACCATTTTCTAATCCATGACACAATCGCTGTGAGACTGCTGTCGCATGGCCTTTTGAGGGTGAGCTGACGCCTTCTTCAACAAAACAAAGCGGGATTGAGCCTTCAGCTGACAGCAACTGGCACAGCTTCTTGACGACATCACAAAGTGAGGATGAAACTGGATGCCATGCTGCTAGCTCCGGCGTGTGACAACGTCCGGTAGCATCAACGTATTTGTGGTTGCTCGCTATCCTGCAGCCTTGTTCCGCGCTGAGGAGAAACACCAGAGGAGGCTCAATGGGGTACAAGTGCGTCAGCCATATCTGCAAGGGCAAGACATAACGATGTGGTGGCGCTTGTTCACGGCTGTCTGGGGTTAAAGAAGTGTGGTCGCTGTTGCTCTTCTTAATAGTAATAGGAAGCCCACCATAGATGCAAAG
>NW_905025.1:0-967 GCF_000209065.1 Trypanosoma cruzi | reverse complement strand
CTCAAGGGGACGTTACTTCCTCGCGGTGAAGGCTGTAGAGCACCTCCAACACCCGCACCAGGTGACACGGTTCACACCGCGACTTCACAATTGCCCCCTCCAGAAACTTTTCCTTGCGGCACATGGGATAAGGTTTAAGCAGCGCATCTGACACCCCATTGCACTTGGCCGCATCCTGCAGAAACTTGTGTGAGGCGTGTGTATTTCGGATCTCGCACCATGGTCCATCCGTCTCAATCATAAGTCGATCCAGTGGCACGGACCTCGCAACGGCAATATTATAATCGGTCTTCAAGCTGCATCCATTCAAACCAATAAAAAGTCCCAAATCCAACAGCCTCTCCATTTCTTCCTTGGATCCGGTAAAACTGTGCACAACCCCACCTTTAAAGCGGTGACGATGTTGCGCAAGAACATGAAAAAAATCCCCTCCGGTGTTACGGTCGTGCAGAAAAAGTGGCAGCTGAAATTCCTCCGCAAGCTCCAACTGCTTCACAAAGTAATGCATCTGCACCGACTTATCGCAGAAAAATAGCCGATCATAGTCCAGGCCCAATTCGCCAATAGCTGCGACACATCCACCCTCCTTCCCCACCGTGTGCTCCGCCACTAAAGCCCTCAGTTTGCCGTAGTACCCTTCGGGATCCTCGGCAAACTCACCACACCTAGTCGGATGACAGCCAACGGTACAATAGCACTGTAAAGATTTCGAGTTGTACCTTTTACACAGTTCAACCGCCTCAAAACTTTCCTTCAGGCATCCCGCTGTAATAAGAAGGCAGCGCACGCCAACCGAAACTGCGCGTGCAAGCACCGCGTCAAGGTCCGCTGGATGCCTCTTCCGGCCATTGTACACGCCGTGGAACATGTTGTCCGTCAGATTTATGCCAATGTCAATCATCGGCAAAATCGAAGATTGAGGAACCGGCATTATGCAACAGCAGCGCCAAATATAATCTACAGATAG
>NW_905024.1:0-967 GCF_000209065.1 Trypanosoma cruzi | reverse complement strand
AGCTGCTTTTACTTTGGCGTGACTTATTTACATTTAAACAGATTATTTTCCTTTTCTAAAAACTATCAAAAATAATTTCTTTGCTGATAAGGTTTTTACAAATATATGAAATATATTTTTAAAAACCTCCTATATAGTATAAAGAATAATAACAGAACTATTACAGATCCACTTACTCTATATATTTATAACTTTAATCCGCGCGCGCGAGATATAACTAGTTTTATATTAGTTTAATAGTTTTCACTTGGGGTCTATTATTCTTTTCAATTTATTTATAGTTTTGTTAAATGGGTGGGTATTGGAAGGATTTATGTTTGTTAATAAAAGTAGCAATTTCGAGGAAACCATTTTTAAATTTGTTCTATAAATATTAATTTCTATTTAGTTCATACTAGCGTGGATAAGGGTGTTTGTTTGCGGGTTTCATTACCTATTTAATCCTTATCAAAAA
Organism: Trypanosoma cruzi; assembly: GCF_000209065.1. NCBI lineage: Eukaryota > Euglenozoa > Kinetoplastea > Trypanosomatida > Trypanosomatidae > Trypanosoma > Trypanosoma cruzi. Next base: position 513 of record NW_905024.1, on the reverse strand, counting down.
TACAGTTTGGGTGAACTAGCTATAAATACATTATTAATACATAAACGGGGATTTTAGTGGGGTGGGAGAATTGGTCTTAAGATTTCAAGTTAAAAGTTGGTTTATTTAAGGTTTATATTTCGAATATTTCCTATTTATATTTACGCACATAATAATTCGTGTAAAACTATTTACAAACTTTGGCGGTTTTTACTGGGATTTAATTATTATTTATTTGCAATTTTGTAGGTGAGGATTTGTTTTTTACTTAGTTCCTATTTGCTTTATTTGCTTTATTTTAGTATTGTAGGATAGGGTTATTTGTTTACGGGTTTCATTACCTATTTAGTTCTTATCAAAAATACGGTTTGGACAAACTAGTTACAAATATATTCTCTGTCGGAATCATTCACAAAAATATTCAAGTGTCCCAATTAGTTTTATTTAACGCCTTTGGGTTTCCGCACATAATAATTCGTGTAAATTAGTTCCCTATAGAGTTTGGATTAATTTAAGCATTTTGTTTTAACTTTA
>NW_905023.1:0-967 GCF_000209065.1 Trypanosoma cruzi | reverse complement strand
AGGGCCGTTCCCCGCGCTCCCCCTCTCCACTCCCTCCCTTCCATTTCCCTCTCCCCGCACGCGTGGAATGATGAGAGCAAGGAGGAACGAATTGCCGGAGCGCAGCCCAATGACGAACGGATCCATTTTGCTTCCTCACTGACCCTTGAGTGCGTGACCCTTTCGTTTCTGGTTCCCCTTCCCCCGTCCGCTGTGGGCGTGGCGGTGCGCCGGTGATGCGTCAAGCAACAACTGATGTAATGAGTCCGAGCTGGCCTGTGAGGACGCTTTTTGCCCTGACGGCGCGCCGCCGCTCCTGCCGCGGTTTGTTGCCCCGCGTGATGAACGAGCAAAGAAGGGAATCTCTTGTCGAGCCGGCGAGCCTGCGTGTCCGCGGCGCTGACATGAAGCACTTTGACCCACGACGATCCATTCCATTCAGCCGCTGAGCCCCACCCCCCCCGATCCTCCGTCACGTGTGTGTGCGTGTGTGCTTTGCCTGGCCCTGTGATGATTGTGGCATCTCTCCATGGATTTCGCGTGACGCAAACTGCCTACGAACCTAATGCCAAGGCTGAGGGCCGTTCCCCGCGCTCCCCCTCTCCACTCCCTCCCTTCCATTTCCCTCTCCCCGCACGCGTGGAATGATGAGAGCAAGGAGGAACGAATTGCCGGAGCGCAGCCCAATGACGAACGGATCCATTTTGCTTCCTCACTGACCCTTGAGTGCGTGACCCTTTCGTTTCTGGTTCCCCTTCCCCCGTCCGCTGTGGGCGTGGCGGTGCGCCGGTGATGCGTCAAGCAACAACTGATGTAATGAGTCCGAGCTGGCCTGTGAGGACGCTTTTTGCCCTGACGGCGCGCCGCCGCTCCTGCCGCGGTTTGTTGCCCCGCGTGATGAACGAGCAAAGAAGGGAATCTCTTGTCGAGCCGGCAAGCCTGCGTGTCCGCGGCGCTGACATGAAGCACTTTGACCCACGACGATCCA
>NW_905022.1:0-967 GCF_000209065.1 Trypanosoma cruzi | reverse complement strand
GGTGCGAGTCGGGCGAGATCATCGTTCCAGCTCGCATCTCCGCCAGGTGAGTCGTCGGCGGCTCCATCCCGCTTCACGACAGGTCGAATAACAGTGCACACGTAAGTGGCTGTGCTCTGCATTCACATGTGGTCCGCCTTTTGGGTCCAACGTCGTCAGGTGGTGGAAAGAGAAGAGTCGCATTATCATTCTTCCATTTGCTGCTTCTGCCGCCTCATTTCCCGTAAGGAGCCACTGATCCCTCTCACTTTGGCGATAAAGGGTCCTCACGCATGGGATGCATCCTGCCTCGTGTGGCATGAGGAACAGCAGAGAGTCCCCAACGTTGCCAATGCGGTATTGACCGTCCAGTGCGGTGAGTACAACGCGCCGGATCTGCCGGAGGATCGTCGTGCACACTTCACTCCGCCCGCGGCCGATACAATCTTCGGGCAGTCACGCCTGTGCAGAGCAGAACACCCTGTTGGAGAACACCGAGCAGCTCCACCGACGTGTCGGAAAAACTCACAAAAAGAGGTCCGGTCAACCTGTGGCAAATTACCGTGCAACTTTAATATCCTGACAGCGAGAAGAGCGTTTCTACCTGAGAGTGTTCGCCCACATCGTTATCATCATCACTGCCCAAATCATCTCAACAGGCAGCAATGGCATCGCTCTCGTATTGCTCATGCCCGTTGGCCTCCTCCACCCGCCGCCTCACGTCCGTATGAATAAGGTCTCGTCATGCACAGCGATGCACCCCCTCGCTTCAGATAAATACCAATATTTTATAGTCACCAAGGTAGCAGTTCAGTTCTCCCTCCACAGGCACACCTCATAGAGGACGTCCTTCTGTTCCCTTTGCCGAATCAACGCACCGCACCCAGTGGATAAGCCCTGGTAGTTCCACAAAAAAATAAGTGTTCAATTCCCACAGTAGCGAATACTCTGTATGTTATGGAACGCACCAGTTTATTTTGCTAGTGCA
>NW_905021.1:0-966 GCF_000209065.1 Trypanosoma cruzi | reverse complement strand
CACAACGTGTGATGCAGCGACCGCTCGAAAACGATCAGCCGAGTGCAGCACCCGTGTGGGCAAGAGCTCGCGAAATTCCTCCAAGCAGCGGATAATTCAGGGTTGTTTGGTGTCCAGTGTGTGAACACGCAAACAGATATTGACAGAGAGTGCCTCTGACTCCCACCATTCACAATCAGAAACAGAAATTTGGACCACAACGTGTGATGCAGCGGCCGCTCGAAAACGATCAGCCGAGTGCAGCACCCGTGTGGGCAAGAGCTCGCGAAATTCCTCCAAGCAGCGGATAGTTCAGGGTTGTTTGGTGTCCAGTGTGTGAACACGCAAACAGATATTGACAGAGAGTGCCTCTGACTCCCACCATTCATAATTGGAAACAAAAATTTGGACCACAACGTGTGATGCAGCAGCCGCTCGAAAACGATCAGCCGAGTGCAGCACCCGTGTGGGCAAGAGCTCGCGAAATTCCTCCAAGCAGCGGATAGTTCAGGGTTGTTTGGTGTCCAGTGTGTGAACACGCAAACAGATATTGACAGAGAGTGTCTCTGACTCCCACCATTCACAATCGGAAACAAAAATTTGGACCACAACGTGTGATGCAGCGGCCGCTCGAAAACGATCAGCCGAGCGCAGCACCCGTGTGGGCAAGAGCTCGCGAAATTCCTCCAAGCAGCGGATAGTTCAGGGTTGTTTGGTGTCCAGTGTGTGAACACGCAAACAGATATTGACAGAGAGTGTCTCTGACTCCCACCATTCACAATCGGAAACAAAAATTTGGACCACAACGTGTGATGCAGCGGCCGCTCGAAAACGATCAGCCGAGCGCAGCACCCGTGTGGGCAAGAGCTCGCGAAATTCCTCCAAGCAGCGGATAGTTCAGGGTTGTTTGGTGTCCAGTGTGTGAACACGCAAACAAATATTGACAGAGAGTGTCTCTGACTCCCACCATTCACAATCGGAAACAGA
>NW_905020.1:0-966 GCF_000209065.1 Trypanosoma cruzi | reverse complement strand
GCGGCTGCTGCACCACACGCTGTGGTCTATATTTTGTTTTCGAATTATGAATGGTGGTGGTCAGAGGCACTCTCTTTCAATGTCTGTTTGCGTGTTCACACACTGGACGCCAAACAACCCTGAACTATCCGCTGCTTGGAGGAATGTCGCGAGATCTTGCCCACAAGGGTGCTGCAGTCGGAGAATCGTTTTCGAGCGGCTGCTGCACCACACGCTGTGGTCTAAATTTTTGTTTCGAATTATGAATGGTGGTGGTCAGAGGCACTCTCTTTCAATGTCTGTTTGCGTGTTCACACACTGGACGCCAAACAACCCTGAACTATCCGCTGCTTGGAGGAATGTCGCGAGATCTTGCCCACAAGGGTGCTGCAGTCGGATAATCGTTTTCGAGCGGCTGCTGCACCACACGCTGTGGTCTAAATTTTTGTTTCGAATTATGAATGGTGGTGGTCAGAGGCACTCTCTTTCAATGTCTGTTTGCGTGTTCACACACTGGACGCCAAACAACCCTGAACTATCCGCTGCTTGGAGGAATGTCGCGAGATCTTGCCCACAGGGGTGCTGCACTCGGATAATCGTTTTCGAGCGGCTGCTGCACCACACGCTGTGGTCTAAATTTTTGTTTCGAATTATGAATGGTGGTGGTCAGAGGCACTCTCTTTCAATGTCTGTTTGCGTGTTCACACACTGGACGCCAAACAACCCGGAACTATCCGCTGCTTGGAGGAATGTCGCGAGATCTTGCCCACAAGGGTGCTGCAGTCGGATAATCGTTTTCGAGTGGCTGCTGCACCACACGCTGTGGTCTAAATTTTTGTTTCGAATTATGAATGGTGGTGGTCAGAGGCACTCTCTTTCAATGTCTGTTTGCGTGTTCACACACTGGACGCCAAACAACCCTGAACTATCCGCTGCTTGGAGGAATGTCGCGAGATCTTGCCCACAAGCGTGCTGCAGTCGGATAAT
>NW_905019.1:0-966 GCF_000209065.1 Trypanosoma cruzi | reverse complement strand
TTGGCGGAGGGGAAGGGCAGGCGCACGTGCTCCTGCGGAAGAAGAAGAAGAGGTGGACTACTACGCTGTGCTTGGCTTGACTGAAAATGCCACGGAGAAGGAGGTGCGGCAAAAGTTTCGTGAACTCTCCCGCAAGTACCACCCTGACGTGGCCAAGACTGAGGAGGCCAAGGCGATGTACGGCAAGATTAATCGCGCGAATGAGGTGCTCACTGACAAGAAGAAGCGTCGCATGTATGACATGCGTGGTGAGGAGGGTCTGCGGCAGCTGGAGCGGGCGTTGGCACAGAACGAACAGGGACATTCCATGGATCCTTTTGCTCGGTTGTTTGGCATGGGTAGCGGTGGAAACTTGCGGGGGTCTGATTCGCAGAGCACACTGCACGTTGAACTTGAAGATGTATATAAAGGGACTCAGAGGTCAGTTGTGCTGGGGAAGCAAAAAGTTTGTACAAAATGTAAAGGTACCGGTGCTTCCCGGGGCAGTGGTGTAACCACGTGTTCCCACTGCCGTGGTCATGGTGTTGTTATTCAGCGTCTCCAGCTCGGTCCGGGCATGTACCAGGACATACAACAGGCATGCCCACACTGTCAGGGACAAGGCCGCATCGCAAAGCACAAGTGCCCTGCATGTAATGGCAAGAAGGTTGTTCGCGGCGAGGTGACGCTGACGATAGATATTGAGCAGGGAATCCCTGAGGGGCACAAGGTGACGTTTGAGATGGAGTCGGATGAATCGCCAGATCTTGTTCCTGGAGACCTTATCATGACGGTGCTGACAAAGCCGCACCCACGTTTCTCGCGCCGCCCAAATGGGCTCGATCTTGACATGTCACTTACCGTCACTTTGAAAGAGGCACTTTTGGGATTTGAACGACGTGTAGAGCACCTTGACGGGACGGAGTTTCTTGTGGAGGCCACTGGCGTGACACCATACGGTGAGGTGCTGAAGGTTCGCGGGAAAGG
>NW_905018.1:0-966 GCF_000209065.1 Trypanosoma cruzi | reverse complement strand
CCACACGGGTGCTGCACTCGGCTGATCGTTTCGAGCGGCCGCTGCATCACACGTTGTGGTCCAAATTTTTGTTTCCGATTGTGAATGGTGGGAGTCAGAGACACTCTCTGTCAATATCTGTTTGCGTGTTCACACACTGGACACCAAACAACCCTGAACTATCCGCTGCTTGGAGGAATTTCGCGAGCTCTTGCCCACACGGGTGCTGCACTCGGCTGATCGTTTTCGAGCGGCCGCTGCATCACACGTTGTGGTCCAAATTTTTGTTTCCGATTGTGAATGGTGGGAGTCAGAGGCACTCTCTGTCAATATCTGTTTGCGTGTTCACACACTGGACACCAAACAACCCTGAACTATCCGCTGCTTGGAGGAATTTCGCGAGCTCTTGCCCACACGGGTGCTGCACTCGGCTGATCGTTTTCGAGCGGCTGCTGCATCACACGTTGTGGTCCAAATTTTTGTTTCCGATTGTGAATGGTGGGAGTCAGAGACACTCTCTGTCAATATCTGTTTGCGTGTTCACACACTGGACACCAAACAACCCTGAACTATCCGCTGCTTGGAGGAATTTCGCGAGCTCTTGCCCACACGGGTGCTGCACTCGGCTGATCGTTTTCGAGCGGCCGCTGCATCACACGTTGTGGTCCAAATTTTTGTTTCCGATTGTGAATGGTGGGAGTCAGAGGCACTCTCTGTCAATATCTGTTTGCGTGTTCACACACTGGACACCAAACAACCCTGAACTATCCGCTGCTTGGAGGAATTTCGCGAGCTCTTGCCCACAAGGGTGCTGCACTCGGCTGATCGTTTTCGAGCGGCCGCTGCATCACACGTTGTGGTCCAAATTTTTGTTTCCGATTGTGAATGGTGGGAGTCAGAGGCACTCTCTGTCAATATCTGTTTGCGTGTTCACACACTGGACACCAAACAAACCTGAACTATCCGCTGCTGGAGGAATTTCGCGAG
>NW_905017.1:0-966 GCF_000209065.1 Trypanosoma cruzi | reverse complement strand
AAGGGGACCCAGGTGGGCTTGAATCCCTATAGACCTGCGCGCGGTGAGCACCTCCTGCAAGGCATTTTGAATAGTGAGGTGTATGAATGCGTTCAGCAGTAGCTGTCAACTCGTTGCGTCTTCACGGAACGGCCCTGTCGACGGATGGTTTACCGCAAAGCCCCTTGAATACAGTGCATAATATAAAGTTCTTTCATTTAGAGGCAAACGTCAGTGGAATTACGACAAATGGATTGTCCAGCGATAGAACTGCTGCCCAGTGCTCAGAGCGTACTGGACCGTCGTGCGAAATTGAAAGTGAAACAATTGAAGGGATGTGCAATGAAAATAACAGAGAAAATATTCTTCGCTCCACAGAGCCACAAGATGTGATAGATGACATTTTTGAGGTTCTTTGGCGAACATTTGCAGTGCCGTGGATTATAGAACGGCATGCTTCCGGACACCAATTACGGCGGGAAAAGAGGGAGCCTGAGACACATGATAATTCCACGGCAATATTGAGTTTCTATTGTGCGGATCCTGTGAGGCGATTTGCAGGGAAGCCCAACAGAAACAACGACCTTGTACCCAACCGCCGAAGACCAACCACTGGGCCTGCAATGCGTCGTGGCGGGACAGAGAGACGGGCTGCCCCGGCACTGCCTGACGAGAAAAAGACGCCGTTACTTCTTTTGCACACGGAGGCCTCATTGAAAAAGGAATTTGTCGATGTGGCACGAGAGGAGGGACATCCTGTGGCGGTTGCGAGACAAGGAGTTCAATTTCTCAATGAGGTGGGCCACTCCCCAAAGCAGAAACGAGTGAGTTCATTCAGATTGTCCGTATTGGCGTCCTCCGGGAATGCTGAGGCGGAGAGGAGGCGGTCGCTGTTATTGGGGAAACCCACCATTGGGAGGCCAACGCTTCACTGCAAGGGAGACCACCCCTTTTCCAGTGTCCTGCATCCACGTGACAACTCATCTC
>NW_905016.1:0-966 GCF_000209065.1 Trypanosoma cruzi | reverse complement strand
TCCACCTTCATACTCTTGCAGAGGGAGGGAAGGAGATACGCCGACGACACCGTCAGTTTTCATTCTTGTCTCTGGGTGGCTGGTCGCTTGCGCAAGCTCGATGCCGGCGACAAGGGCCGGTCCTGCTCCCGCCCGCAGCCCCTCACGGACGAGAATGGACACGCCGCCGCCTGGACAGATGCAAGCAGTTCCATGGTGCTGGAACCCTGGCGGGCTGGAACCAGTGGCTTCAGGGTGGGGGCATCTTCACACCCAACGCGCGAACAACACGTTTTTTTCATACAACATCACGCTCAGCGCCAAGCGTTTTGCCAGAGTGAGACCCGCGGCGCTTCAGCGTAACTTCTGCAGAAAGGGGCGGGGATTCTCTTCCACATCTCCTTTTAGCACTGACACAGTACGGATGGCAGTGCTGACGGCACGCCAACGCGTGCCTCCAGACCTCGTGATGTTGTAATGTGCCCGGCAATACGCGGCTGGCCCGTGCGCTGGTTGCTGCTATCAGCCCTGCACCAGCATCAAAAATTCTGTGAGGGAAGCATTGCTGGCTTCCCCCGACAATACGGGGTAATTGACCCAGGCACTACGCCGGTGTGGCCGGTATTGCCAGTGAACATGATGGGAAGGATTGGAGGACAAAACTGTCGACTTCCATAGCCGGATTTATTCCAGTTTCTTGTGCCCTGAGCCCTACTGCGATTGCTCCATTGCAATCAGGTAGTTTTTCTTGTGGGAGGCCACGGCAATAAATACGCCTGGAATGAGCAGTCGAACGGAGGAGGTGCCGCGAACCACTGCTGGTTGTTGGTGAATTTCACGGAGACAAGCAGGGAAATAAAGGAATTAAGAAAACCAACTTGCGAAGACAACCGTCCTTGGAGCTTTGCGCTAAGAACAGTTTATAAAAAATTTCCGACACAAATTATTGGCGGCGTAGCCGCTGCTGTTGATGACGCTGAAGGAGGA
>NW_905015.1:0-966 GCF_000209065.1 Trypanosoma cruzi | reverse complement strand
ACACGGGTGCTGCACTCGGCTGATCGTTTTCGAGCGGCTGCTGCATCACACGTTGTGGTCCAAATTTTTGTTTCCGATTGTGAATGGTGGGAGTCAGAGGCACTCTCTGTCAATATCTGTTTGCGTGTTCACACACTGGACACCAAACAACCATGAACTATCCGCTGCTTGGAGGAATTTCGCGAGCTCTTGCCCACACGGGTGCTGCACTCGGCTGATCGTTTTCGAGCGGCTGCTGCATCACACGTTGTGGTCCAAATTTTTGTTTCCGATTGTGAATGGTGGGAGTCAGAGGCACTCTCTGTCAATATCTGTTTGCGTGTTCACACACTGGACACCAAACAACCATGAACTATCCGCTGCTTGGAGGAATTTCGCGAGCTCTTGCCCACACGGGTGCTGCACTCGGCTGATCGTTTTCGAGCGGCTGCTGCATCACACGTTGTGGTCCAAATTTTTGTTTCCGATTGTGAATGGTGGGAGTCAGAGGCACTCTCTGTCAATATCTGTTTGCGTGTTCACACACTGGACACCAAACAACCATGAACTATCCGCTGCTTGGAGGAATTTCGCGAGCTCTTGCCCACACGGGTGCTGCACTCGGCTGATCGTTTTCGAGCGGCTGCTGCATCACACGTTGTGGTCCAAATTTTTGTTTCCGATTGTGAATGGTGGGAGTCAGAGGCACTCTCTGTCAATATCTGTTTGCGTGTTCACACACTGGACACCAAACAACCATGAACTATCCGCTGCTTGGAGGAATTTCGCGAGCTCTTGCCCACACGGGTGCTGCACTCGGCTGATCGTTTTCGAGCGGCTGCTGCATCACACGTTGTGGTCCAAATTTTTGTTTCCGATTGTGAATGGTGGGAGTCAGAGGCACTCTCTGTCAATATCTGTTTGCGTGTTCACACACTGGACACCAAACAACCATGAACTATCCGCTGCTGGAGGAATTCGCGAGCT
>NW_905014.1:0-966 GCF_000209065.1 Trypanosoma cruzi | reverse complement strand
GTGGTCTAAATTTTGTTTCGAATTATGAATGGTGGTGGTCAGAGGCACTCTCTTTCAATGTCTGTTTGCGTGTTCACACACTGGACGCCAAACAACCCTGAACTATCCGCTGCTTGGAGGAATGTCGCGAGATCTTGCCCACAAGGGTGCTGCAGTCGGCTAATCGTTTTCGAGCGGCTGCTGCACCACACGCTGTGGTCTAAATTTTTGTTTCGAATTATGAATGGTGGTGGTCAGAGGCACTCTCTTTCAATGTCTGTTTGCGTGTTCACACACTGGACGCCAAACAACCCTGAACTATCCGCTGCTTGGAGGAATGTCGCGAGATCTTGCCCACAAGGGTGCTGCAGTCGGATAATCGTTTTCGAGTGGCTGCTGCACCACACGCTGTGGTCTATGTTTTTGTTTCGAATTATGAATGGTGGTGGTCAGAGGCACTCTCTTTCAATGTCTGTTTGCGTGTTCACACACTGGACGCCAAACAACCCTGAACTATCCGCTGCTTGGAGGAATGTCGCGAGATCTTGCCCACAAGGGTGCTGCACTCGGAGGATCGTTTTCGAGCGGCTGCTGCACCACACGCTGTGGTCTAAATTTTTGTTTCGAATTATGAATGGTGGTGGTCAGAGGCACTCTCTTTCAATGTCTGTTTGCGTGTTCACACACTGGACGCCAAACAACCCTGAACTATCCGCTGCTTGGAGGAATGTCGCGAGATCTTGCCCACAAGGGTGCTGCAGTCGGATAATCGTTTTCGAGCGGCTGCTGCACCACACGCTGTGGTCTATGTTTTTGTTTCGAATTATGAATGGTGGTGGTCAGAGGCACTCTCTTTCAATGTCTGTTTGCGTGTTCACACACTGGACGCCAAACAACCCTGAACTATCCGCTGCTTGGAGGAATTTCGCGAGATCTTGCCCACAAGGGTGCTGCAGTCGGATAATCGTTTTCGAGTGGCTGCTGCAC
>NW_905013.1:0-966 GCF_000209065.1 Trypanosoma cruzi | reverse complement strand
AGCGGCCGCTCGAAAACGATCCGGCGAGTGCAGCACCCCTGTGGGCAAGATCTCGCGAAACTCCTCCAAGCAGCGGATAGTTCCGGGTTGTTTGGCGTCCAGTGTGTGAACACGCAAACAGACATTGAAAGAGAGTGCCTCTGACCACCACCATTCATAATTCGAAACAAAAATTTAGACCACAGCGTGTGGTGCAGCAGCCACTCGAAAATGATCCGCCGACTGCAGCACCCTTGTGGGCAAGATCTCGCGAAACTCCTCCAAGCAGCGGATAGTTCCGGGTTGTTTGGCGTCCAGTGTGTGAACACGCAAACAGACATTGAAAGAGAGTGCCTCTGACCACCACCATTCATAATTCGAAACAAAAATTTAGACCACAACGTGCGGTGCAGCGGCCGCTCGAAAACGATCCGGCGAGTGCAGCACCCCTGTGGGCAAGATCTCGCGAAACTCCTCCAAGCAGCGGATAGTTCAGGGTTGTTTGGCGTCCAGTGTGTGAACACGCAAACAGACATTGAAAGAGAGTGCCTCTGACCACCACCATTCATAATTCGAAACAAAAATTTAGACCACAACGTGCGGTGCAGCGGCCACTCGAAAATGATCCGCCGACTGCAGCACCCTTGTGGGCAAGATCTCGCGAAATTCCTCCAAGCAGCGGATAGTTCAGGGTTGTTTGGCGTCCAGTGTGTGAACACGCAAACAGACATTGAAAGAGAGTGTCTCTGACCACCACCATTCATAATTCGAAACAAAAATTTAGACCACAACGTGCGGTGCAGCGGCCACTCGAAAATGATCCGCCGACTGCAGCACCCTTGTGGGCAAGAGCTCGCGAAATTCCTCCAAGCAGCGGATAGTTCAGGGTTGTTTGGCGTCCAGTGTGTGAACACGCAAACAGACATTGAAAGAGAGTGCCTCTGACCACCACCATTCATAATTCGAAACAAAAATTTAGACCACAAC
>NW_905012.1:0-966 GCF_000209065.1 Trypanosoma cruzi | reverse complement strand
GGCCGCCACTCGAGGGAAAGAGGCAAATTTACCCAACTCGCGCGTTAAAAAAGTTCGTAGGGCGTCCTGCATCTGTAGCGTGATGGTGCACATGAGACGCTGTGTCTTCGATCCCCCATACACACTCTCGGGAAGATGTAAACTCACATCGGAAGCCCCCATGCAATGGGAAAAGGCGTTTTTAATGTATTTTGTGATGTCTGGAACCCATTTCTCCCGAATAAACTGCGCATTCTGGCGAACAAACCCGACCTGAAGCTCCTCGAATGCATCCATGGTCATGGGACACACGTCTTCCAGCGCTTGGTCAACACGGAACACCGTTCGAGATAACAAGGCATCATTTCCTTCTTTCACGCGTTGAAGGACGCTAATGGTGATGGCATTACAAGCAAAGAATGAATCCCTGTAAAAGGTATTCACCACTTCACGGAAACAGTTTCTGCGTAGCCCGTACACCCCACACTCTCGTGGCTTCACCACTGGCCTCTCTGGCGGGAGCCCTGAGCCACTGAATAACTGCGTCAGGGCGCCATTTTTTGTTGTTTGCCTCATCAATTCAAAGTTCATGACACGAGAGTAATCCGTCCGCACCTCCTCCAAGAGCCTGTTCACGGCAAGAGCGGCCTCATTTTCTCGAAGCTTGGGCGTGTTAAGACTCAAATTGTGCACACGTTCTAATACCAACGGGTCAACTACCTGATACTCATCCGGCGGAATGGACTCCACGTACAGTTGCTGACGGAGTACACTCTCAACCAGCGTTCGCAAACGACAGGCTTCTGCAAAACGATCTACGAAATTCCGTGGGTTTTCAGCATCAAAGCATACATACAAACGCGGAAGCGCAACTACTGCACCATTTTCCCTTTGAGGACTTTTCAAATTCTCGCCATCCTCTTTGATATCAGCAATTTCCACAGTTAATATGTTGGTTTTTGCATTCCACTCGGTTACACGTGCTGG
>NW_905011.1:0-966 GCF_000209065.1 Trypanosoma cruzi | reverse complement strand
CCTCAAGCCCTCCTCACGACTCTTTAATGCGATGGAGAGGAATAAAAGCGACTCTCGTGTCACAGAGGGTGGCCAATGGGAGCTGTGTCCACATGCAGAGAATGCCAAGTTGTGAAACAGGAGAGGCAAGAGGACTGCTCGCAGTGGACGTCACCTGCCACGTCTGAAGTGCATCGTCACATTCGTGCAGCGGGGAACCAACGACACTGTTGTTGCGGTGGCTGCCCGTGTATGCACCTCACACTCGGGCCAATGAACGCTTCAAGGAACATCCTACCAAAAGTATACAAATCGCTGTGCAAACAGTAACAATTCTTGCCAACGTCCCAGCGGCCGCTCTTTTGGCGAGGCGCCGCTCTCCTTCTTCCTTTTCTCCCGTGTGTCACCCTCGTATGAAATCAAAACACCCTCCACGTCTGGTGTCATCAAGTGCCTCCAAAGCATAAAAAAAATATCTACAGGGGCCGCTGGCCGGATCCTAAGTTTATAAATAACAGAAACCAAACAAGATAGGAATAAGAAATGAACGAATGGAATAAAAATGGGGATTCACCGTATCCTCAAAGTCTAGCAAAAAGTAAGTGTACATTTATGTATGCATACTTTGTTAGTCACCATCGTGACCCAATCACTCTATTCGGATTGGACATATATATATGTAGGTGTGTGTATTCATAACTTAAGAAGTGGCAGACTTTGGGCTCCTCCAGCCACAAGAACCCGTCGCAAGGGTGTAAACCAAAAAGGGAACGAGTGGGAAAATAAGAAATAAAAAGTTAATAAAAAATCCTTCTTGCCGCTATCGGCTCCCTGCTCCCTTCAATCACCGTCTTCCAAAAGTATTCATGCGATAGGAAAAGGATCGTACAAAAATATCTCCGTTTTCTCAGGGCATATTCATTTAGGCGGCCAGTCTCTCCCATGAGCATCCTCCTCGCAAGCTCCTAATAAAAACATAAAGATATA
>NW_905010.1:0-966 GCF_000209065.1 Trypanosoma cruzi | reverse complement strand
CACAACGTGTGATGCAGCAGCCGCTCGAAAACGATCAGCCGAGTGCAGCACCCGTGTGGGCAAGAGCTCGCGAAAATCCTCCAAGCAGCGGATAGTTCAGGGTTGTTTGGTGTCCAGTGCATGAACACGCAAACAGATAGTGACAGAGAGTGTCTCTGACTCCCACCATTCACAACCGGAAACAAAAATTTGGACCACAACGTGTGATGCGGCGGCCGCTCGAAAACGATCAGCCGAGTGCAGCACCCGTGTGGGCAAGAGCTCGCGAAAATCCTCCAAGCAGCGGATAGTTCAGGGTTGTTTGGTGCCCAGTGTGTGAACACGCAAACCGATATTGACAGAGAGTGCCTCTGACTCCCACCATTCACAATTGGAAACAAAAATTTGGACCACAACGTGTGATGCAGCAGCCGCTCGAAAACGATCAGCCTAGTGCAGCACCCGTGTGGGCAAGAGCTCGCGAAATTCCTCCAAGCAGCGGATAGTTCAGGGTTGTTTGGTGTCCAGTGCATGAACACGCAAACAGATATTGACAGAGAGTGTCTCTGACTCCCACCATTCACAATCGGAAACAAAAATTTGGACCACAACGTGTGATGCAGCAGCCGCTCGAAAACGATCAGCCTAGTGCAGCACCCGTGTGGGCAAGAGCTCGCGAAAATCCTCCAAGCAGCGGATAGTTCAGGGTTGTTTGGTGTCCAGTGTGTGAACACGCAAACAGATATTGACAGAGAGTGTCTCTGACTCCCACCATTCACAATCGGAAACAAAAATTTGGACCACAACGTGTGATGCAGCGGCCGCTCGAAAACGATCAGCCGAGTGCAGCACCCGTGTGGGCAAGAGCTCGCGAAATTCCTCCAAGCAGCGGATAGTTCAGGGTTGTTTGGTGTCCAGTGCATGAACACGCAAACAGATATTGACAGAGAGTGTCTCTGACTCCCACCATCACAATCGGAAACAAAA
>NW_905009.1:0-966 GCF_000209065.1 Trypanosoma cruzi | reverse complement strand
CGGCGGGTGCAGTTGTTTTGCGGTGCACTTCCACCCCACTCCTATTTTTGTTACCTTCCGCTCGGTGGGGATCACCGGCGGCTGTGGGGTCCTTTCAAAGAGTGCTGCCTCGTGAGTCCACAACGGTCCCGGCCGTCAGAGAGCGATGTATGGACCAATCGTTTTGCTGGTGTATGAGCGTGGGGCATGTCTTCTCTGGAGTGTGGGGGGAGGTTGGGCGCACGGAACCGAACTGTGGACTTCCCCTGCTGCTCCCCTCCTCCCATTTTGGAAGGAAAAGTGGCGACAAGGCCCCGCCATGCGCATACTCCGACAATAACGATGTGGCGCAAGAAATGTGTCTGGTCGAAGTGTTCCAATAATATTTTACCAGTGTTTAAATTTTACTACTATTTGTGGTTTGCGGCAAAATGTGTGTTTTAACCGCCCGCTCATCTCCCCCACCCAGGCCCTATCAACCGTGCCGCGTGGGAAGTAGGTAATAGACGCTCTTAGTGCCTCCACTTCTTTTTTAAAGGGACTAACGATGTGTGGGCGATGAGAAGCCATCCTTGACTCTCCATCCGTTGCGGCATGAATGCCTATTTTGGTGGGAATTGGGAGGACGCGACCAACGTGAGTTATGTTTTTTTCTTTTTCTTGCCATCTTTCTGGTCTTGGAGGGAGAGGTAGGGCGTGGACGCTAATGGAAGATGCATGGCGGAGGGAGCGTATAAAAACGGTCCTGATGCCTCTGGTAAGCGCGTTGCTGGGAATTGAGAGTGCTGTGCGGGACGGACAACCGCAACATAGAATAAAAAGATGAACACGGGGAAAAGGAAGCGGAGGACGGGAGAGAAACGGAAAAAACTACATGTTGCCTTACTTTGGTGCCTTGGATGCAGCGCCTGGGGTCTGAACGCACGGGGCTCCCGGCAGTCACCACGACCTTCTCTTGGCTTTTGGGCGCCACCGCCCGGTACCTGC
>NW_905008.1:0-966 GCF_000209065.1 Trypanosoma cruzi | reverse complement strand
CATCACACGTTGTGGTCTGAATTTTTGTTTCCATTGTGAATGGTGGGAGTCAGAGGCAGTCTCTGTCAATATCTGTTTGCGTGTTCACACACTGGACACCAAACAACCCTGAACTATCCGCTGCTTGGAGGAATTTCGCGAGCTCTTGCCCACACGGGTGCTGCACTCGGCTAATCGTTTTCGAGCGGCTGCTGCATCACACGTTGTGGTCTAAATTTTTGTTTCCGATTATGAATGGTGGGAGTCAGAAGCAGTCTCTACCAATATCTGTTTGCGTGTTCACACACTGGACACCAAACAACCCTGAATTGTCGGCTGCTTGGAGGAATTTCGCGAGCTCTTGCCCACACGGGTGCTGCAGTCGGCTGATCGTTTTCGAGCGGTCGCTGCATCACACGTTGTGGTCTAAATTTTTGTTTCCGATTATGAATGGTGGGAGTCAGAAGCAGTCTCTGCCAATATCTGTTTGCGTGTTCACACACTGGACACCAAACAACCCTGAATTGTCGGCTGCTTGGAGGAATTTCGCGAGCTCTTGCCCACACGGGTGCTGCAGTCGGCTGATCGTTTTCGAGCGGCTGCTGCATCACACGTTGTGGTCTAAATTTTTGTTTCCGATTGTGAATGGTGGGAGTCAGAGGCACTCTCTGTCAATATCTGTTTGCGTGTTCACACACTGGACACCAAACAACCCTGAACTATCCGCTGCTTGGAGGAATTTCGCGAGCTCTTGCCCACACGGGTGCTGCACTCGGCTGATCGTTTTCGAGCGGCTGCTGCATCACACGTTGTGGTCTAAATTTTTGTTTCCGATTGTGAATGGTGGGAGTCAGAGGCACTCTCTGTCAATATCTGTTTGCGTGTTCACACACTGGACACCAAACAACCCTGAACTATCCGCTGCTTGGAGGAATTTCGCGAGCTCTTGCCCACACGGGTGCTGCACTCGGCTAATCGTTTTCGAGC
>NW_905007.1:0-966 GCF_000209065.1 Trypanosoma cruzi | reverse complement strand
GACGGTGGGACGATCGGTGCCGGCGAGAAATGGGGTGCAAGAATCATCCGAGCAGGGGCAGCAAATTATGTCGGGAGAGCATACCGGCCCTCCTAGACTTTACTGACGGCTTTTGCAAGGCCTCACACCGTCACATTATGGATGGTTTACGATCCTTGGGTGTCTCGACGTAACAGCAGAGGTTTATGCTCGCTTGGCTGACGGATAGACGTGGGCGCACCTTCCGTACGGGATGTTACTCTGTCTGGGCACTGCTACCGTGCGGTGCTCCTCAAGGGTCTGTTCTTGGACCGTGGCCATTCGAAGTATTTCTCGATGGCCCAATACGTAGCTTTCAACAGGCGCATTTACCGGCAGCCATTGCCCCCCCCGATTGTGCACCTTCCGATCATTGATCACACTATCACTGCGGAAATTGTGGCCTATGCGTGTGATGTGGTCGTGAGGGCTACCGTGCCAGGCATAACTCATTTGGATGTGGCGATGCAACCGCTCTTTAATGCCATCTCGGAGTGGACAAGAGCCAAGGGTCTTCCACTCTTGGACAGGATATCCTTTATGGCGATAAACAATGCAGGGCACCACGAAGCTCCTGTACTGGGGTTCTTCAGAATTAATGGACGACAGTACCCCTGCGACAGGCAACCCCATAAGATCCTGGGGGTTACTGTGGACTCTCTCCTCACCAGTTTCGAGGAAGGTGTCCGCCGCCGTAGGACCAGAATTCAACAGATCATCTTTTGCCGCATTTCTCTGTGTGGAAGACGACACCCCACACGGGTGCGGTCCTACGCATGGACGGCAGGACAGATTCTCTTGTGTGGTTGTGAGGTCCGCACACTTTTCCAAACACACCTTCAGTGTTGTCACAGTTGTTGCAAGGCTGGACCTCAGTCATCAGGGCGGTTGCGGAAATACCCAGCAATGCGGGAACTGCCGACACCCATCTGGACAATTTCCTCTCCA
>NW_905006.1:0-966 GCF_000209065.1 Trypanosoma cruzi | reverse complement strand
ATTCATTGTCTTCATGCAGCGTGGCTTGCCGAGACGTTTTGCCTTCGGAAAGCTGAACATTGTTCCCTGGATGAAAGTTCTCTGCACTCTCCGCTGCGATGGCGGGCTCAGAAATAGAGGATCCCGCAACAACCGTGGAAGGGGGCGCTGCAGGCACCGGATCATCGACGCTTTCTTCCTCTCGTTTATCAGTATCATCCTCAGTCAATTCCTCATAGATGGCGCTTTCTTCACTCTTTGACTCGGAAGCAACCGGGAGGTCTGTGCTGGCCACCTGTCCTGTGGGTTGTTCCTCAACACCCAGTGATGGAATATTGACTTTGCTGGCTTTGAGTTCATCCAGATCATCATTTCTCCACAGTTCCTCATTGTACAGCATGACGTTAGTCACCGTCACATGGCCGCCCGTTGCACTTTGGTTCTTACTGTCCCCACCGATGTAGAAGTGTGAAATCCTGTGCGAGTTAAACAGATTAGTATTATATCTCTTTTGGCGGATTTCCTTTCCATCTACAAAGACACTCCATTCATCAGAATCCATTCGCAGTACCACCTGATACGTCCTGTTTGGCTCCCACACATAAACACGCTTCGCAGTAGCACTATTCCCCGGTATGGCCAGCCACTTCTTTTCGTGGGTGTACGACAGACCAAAGAGGACCGTGCTGCTGGTGTCATTCATCCTCACGCCAATCAAAGGAATGGGGCTGCCACTCTGCGGCACCTCGTGGATGGACACCGTCGCCACAAGAGTGAACTCGTTGTTCGCAAAGTAGTACGGCACATTCTGCCCCATGTCGCCAACAGGCCACACCGCCCATGCTCCAGACCCTTTGAACGTCAGTCCATTGAGAACCCTTCTCTCTCCATTCCTCACTGTTGCGTTCACGCCGAAGTACTCGTCACTCCACTCGGTCTGAGTTGCGTTACCGGACAAAAAGCCAACAAGCCCTTGGGGGAACAGTA
>NW_905005.1:0-966 GCF_000209065.1 Trypanosoma cruzi | reverse complement strand
TACAATGGGCACATTATTGTGTGTGTCTCGTGGGGTGAGGTGAGGGCGAGAGTCCATGCAAGGGGACACACACACACAGAGAGAGAAGGAAGAGTGTGTGTGCGGGCGGTGCATGGCTCTCTCACACTCACTCTCACGCGGCCACCACCGCAGCCGCAGCCGCACAAACCACGAAACAGATGGAATCAGTGCGATTGCAGAACTCGCACACCGTCCTGCAAACCAGAAGTTTAAAAAGCAATATGAAACAAGAATTCAAAAAAAAATGGAAAAAACTTAGGCTTCTGCGGGAATCGAACCCGCGTCCCCGGATGACATTGTGAGCGTGTTTGCCACTGAGCTATAAAAATGCGGTCGCGCGACCCCTTTTCACGTAAAGTATTAATTTCGATCTTCAAACAATCGAGCACATTTGCGTTGTCCCCTGGAAAACGAAAACGACATGTTTAGGGTGCGCCGCCGCAGCGTGGTTACTACGATAAGTTCGTCATATATCTCTCGTACGGGGCCGCAGCCGCAGCGTGGTTACTACGATTCGTCGTGTTGTATCCAACGTCCGGGGCAGCCGCTGCAACTTGGATAATTCGACACGTCGTGTTGTATCCAACGTCCGGGGCCACCGCCCTACCATTTTTTATTTCTTGCAGCGGCCAACCCCGGCAGTAAGGACAAAAAAAAGAATCGTGTTTTCTTTAATGTTTTTCCTGTTTGGGGGCGGGGATCTTTGTTTTCTATGATTGTCTCTTTTTTTTTGTCTGTTCCAGGTTGGTTTTTAGGAGGCTTGATGTGCCTGCTGGGTGATCGCCGGCTTTTTTATTGGTGATTGCGTATTTTTGGCTTACCGGTGTGCCGCCTCAGCGCCCATTTTGTTTTACTTCTTTTCTGCTTATTGGGGCGTGTTGTTATTCGTCACGCGTCAGCACACACCGAGCAACATGTCAAAAAAAAACAAAATGCAGGCTTCCC
>NW_905004.1:0-966 GCF_000209065.1 Trypanosoma cruzi | reverse complement strand
TCGTGCGAAGAGTGGAATGAAGGGAGCCGCCAAGCGTCAGCGCGACAGCAGCGCAGACATCGTGGCGACGGAGCCAAGGAGGGAAAGCCGCATAAGCGTTCCTCCACCGACGCAAAGGGGCGGCAGGAAAAAACACCGTAAAGTTTGAGAGGAGAAAAGAGCGAGTGACAGTCGTGCTAATAATTCATTCCTAATATCTTTTTTACCGTTTAATCGGAATACACAACTACTCTCCCGTGTGAACGCATCCGACATATTTTTTTTTGGGGTGGCCATTGTGGCGTGCCTCTTGTTTTTTTTTGTTTTCTTCTGCTTTCTTCTTTTACTTTGATGCATTTCTTTTTTTTCTTTTTTCTTTTTTTTTCTTGACGGCTTTTCTTGGCTTCCTTTTTTTTTTTTTAAACGATGGCGTTTGTCTTGTTTTTGTTGCGGTGAAGCACGAAAGGAACAAAAAAAGAGGGGGCGGGAGCGAGTGAGTGAGTGTCTTTTGTGTAATGGCTCCTCCGTCTTCCTCTGCCTGTGATCCTCGTGTTTACCTCCATGAGAGGGTTCGGCAGCACTATTTGGAGGTGCTGCCTTCACGCTGGCGTGCTGTTCTTTTCCGATTGGCGAAAAACACTCAATTGCGACAGAAGAACGATGTTATTGTTGAAACTCATCTGCTCTCCGAGATGCAAGCCGACTTTGACCTCATCCATGCATTATTGGATGAAGAGCATCGTGTCTACCGGGAGGGCGTGACGTGTCTTTGTTCTCAAGCATCGAATGGGAAATCCGAAACGGAACGATGGACTGCTTCCCGTCATCTCCTGCAGGGGATGCTTTCTTGCATTGCGATGAAGGAGATTCTTATCGCGCACTGGAGGAACGATCTTGTGGACATTTCCCCCAACACACTGCGTGTATATTGCCATGCATGTATTTCTCATCCACACGTGTCTGAGACAGATATAGAGCGGCTTTGGC
>NW_905003.1:0-966 GCF_000209065.1 Trypanosoma cruzi | reverse complement strand
GGACACCACAATCATGCCCCATTTATCAAAAAACGCAAAACCTTTCGCTGGCGCTGTTCCTTCCTCTCTCACATCCTAGATGATATACCCCTTCATCCCACGCCGCCACAAACCATACAAAACGCTCTTGGACGTTGTATTGCCCCTGTATTCCGACACCGTTTGGGTGGTCTTGTCAAACACTTACGTCGTACTTCCACCAACACTCTGGGCAGCCACTGGGAGTTTCTCGACATCGTAGTGCAGCAGCTGGTAGAGGAGGTACGAACAGGCAGCCACCGACTTCCCGATCCCGGGCGTCCCAATCAACACACGTCGCCCAGGCGTAAAGTCGGTCTCACCGTGAGGGCTCAACCATTCGGTTAGATCGCCCTTGACGGTCTGCCACACTCGCTCCACCTCACAGTTCACATGGCAGTCACGATTGAATCCACACACACACCACGAGTACGGTCATGCCTCGTCCGAGGTGAGCACCATCAGCCTGGGACGTGCTGCAACGGATTGCTCCACACCGTAACCCTTTTCGAGGGACTCGCCAACTGCCCTGTACGTCCATGACTGCGGTGGTTCCCCCTCATGCACTTCCATTCCCGTCCCTTTTGCCGTCAGATACTTCCACGACACGATGCCACCTCGCATTGTACACAGAGTCGTACAATCCCTACAGGCATCTCGGTGCACTCGTCGTCGTTGGGTCCCTCGCTTCCTCGGCGGCTGCGTCCAAAAACTGTTTAGTGACTTCATGAACACCTGCTTTTACCCCCGCAGCAGCCACCAACCACCTCAGTAGATTGTCCACACCAATCTTGTAAAGCCTGCGTACATCCTCTTCCATATCCATTTCATCCCTCACAGCCCTCTCCATCCTCACATAACGATCGGATGCCTGCATTTCGTTCAATACTCCCGCATCGCAAATATACTTCGTGGGGTCCTTTAAAAAACCCTCAGCAAGACATCCCG
>NW_905002.1:0-966 GCF_000209065.1 Trypanosoma cruzi | reverse complement strand
CGGCAGCGGGCTCCGCTTCCTCATTGCCGTTGTCTTCGTCGTCCAGCGAGAGGCCAAGCTTGATCATGCGGTGGATGCGTTCGGCGTACGACGTGGGATCGTCCAGCGTGAAACCAGACGTCAGCAGCGCGGTGTCAAAGAGCAGGTACACAAGGTCCTTCACGGCCTTGTCGTTCTCGTCCGCCTCCACGCGGCGTTTGAGCTCCTTCACAATGGGGTGAGCCGGGTTGATCTCCATCGTCTTCTTGGACATCATGTACGCAGACATGCTCGAGTCGCGCAGCGCCTGGTTGCGCATGATCTGCTCCATGTGTGCGCTCCACCCGAACTCCGACGTCACAAGGATGCACGGCGACGTCGCCAGGCGCTCCGACACCACCACCTTCTCCACCTTGTCGCCAAGCACATCCTTCATCGCCTTGCAGAGACGCTCGTACGCCGTCTTCTCCTCCTCCCGCTGCTTCTTCTCTTCCTCCGTCTCCTCAAAGTGCACGCCCTCCTTCGTCAGGCACGCGAACTTCTTGTCCTCAAAGTCCTTCACCTGCTGCATCACGTACTCATCGATCGGTTCCGTCATGAACAGCACCTCAAAGCCGCGGCGCCTCGCCTGCTCAATGAACGGCGATGTCTCCAGTTTCTTCTTGCTGTCGCCCGTCACGTAGTAGATGCACTTCTGGCCCTCCTTCATGCGGGTGACGTAGTCCTTCAAGGTCGTCATGTCCTCCCCGGACTCCGAGCTGTGGAAGCGCAGCAGCTCCATCAGCTTCTTGCGGTTCGCGCTGTCCTCGTGGATGCCAAGCTTGACGTTCTTGCCAAACTGCTCATAGAACTTCTTGTAGTCTTCCTTGTTCTCGGCAATCTCCTCAAAGAGCTCCAGCGCCTTCTTCACAATGTTCTTCCGGATCACCTTAAGAATCTTATTCTGCTGCAGGTTCTCACGCGAAATGTTCAGCGGCAGGTCCTCAC
>NW_905001.1:0-966 GCF_000209065.1 Trypanosoma cruzi | reverse complement strand
CGGATAATCGTTTTCGAGCGGCTGCTGCACCACACGCTGTGGTCTATGTTTTGTTTCGAATTATGAATGGTGGTGGTCAGAGACACTCTCATTCAATGTCTGTTTGCGTGTTCACACACTGAACGCCAAACAACCCGGAACTATCCGCTGCTTGGAGGAATTTCGCGAGATCTTGCCCACAAGGGTGCTGCAGTCGGATAATCGTTTTCGAGCGGCTGCTGCACCACACGCTGTGGTCTATGTTTTTGTTTCGAATTATGAATGGTGGTGGTCAGAGACACTCTCTTTCAATGTCTGTTTGCGTGTTCACACACTGAACGCCAAACAACCCGGAACTATCCGCTGCTTGGAGGAATTTCGCGAGATCTTGCCCACAACGGTGCTGCACTCGGATAATCGTTTTCGAGCGGCTGCTGCACCACACGCTGTGGTCTATGTTTTTGTTTCGAATTATGAATGGTGGTGGTCAGAGACACTCTCTTTCAATGTCTGTTTGCGTGTTCACACACTGAACGCCAAACAACCCGGAACTATCCGCTGCTTGGAGGAATTTCGCGAGATCTTGCCCACAAGGGTGCTGCAGTCGGATAATCGTTTTCGAGCGGCTGCTGCACCACACGCTGTGGTCTATGTTTTTGTTTCGAATTATGAATGGTGGTGGTCAGAGACACTCTCTTTCAATGTCTGTTTGCGTGTTCACACACTGAACGCCAAACAACCCGGAACTATCCGCTGCTTGGAGGAATGTCGCGAGATCTTGCCCACAACGGTGCTGCACTCGGATAATCGTTTTCGAGCGGCTGCTGCACCACACGCTGTGGTCTAAATTTTTGTTTCGAATTATGAATGGTGGTGGTCAGAGACACTCTCATTCAATGTCTGTTTACGTGTTCACACACTGAACGCCAAACAACCCGGAACTATCCGCTGCTTGGAGGAATTTCGCGAGATCTTGCCCACAACGGT
>NW_905000.1:0-966 GCF_000209065.1 Trypanosoma cruzi | reverse complement strand
GAGGTCGCAGGAGAAAAAAGCAAAAACAGTCCAACTCAATTTTCTCTAGCACAGGACAGAGAAGACAAATAAAGACACCTAGTGCTCCCGTCCTGCTGCCGCCATGGCTGCGACGGATGCATTCCGTGGTCCACGGCGAGCCCAGCACGACTCCTCACCCCCACAACCATTCATGACTGACGAAAAGAAGGTGCCGAGTGTTTCTTTCAGTTGCCTCCCGCGTCGGGCGAGAAGGATCACGTCGGGCGAGCCTCCGCAACTCACTCCGTGCACGACCTCCACACCAATAGGCGGAGAAAAGAGGACGCGGCTGGGCAGTTTTGCCGCCCACTCGTAGGGCCCGGCCATTCCCCCGAAGCCAAAAATAAATAATAATAATAATAATATACAAGAGAGGCCTGTCTGCGTGGAACGCCGCATCGAGGGTGCTCGTCCCCGCCCTCTGCACAGCAGTCACGGACACTCCCGCACCCATTGGGTCACAGCGACTTCCCATCGCCTGCCCGCGTCAGAAGACGCACGTGGGTGCATGCGGTGCTGGGACTCGTCTCCTCCCTCCAGACCACCTCGCCACCACGCGGTTGCGCAGAAATTCATTCCGCCAGCGCACAAATGTCCGTGAAGCCACGCATCGCAGGCACAAGAAAACAAATACACTCATTGTCCGTTTTTCAGAAGCGAAGAGAGGAGTAGCGCAACAGTTGCACGATGCTATTCTTATCGCTGTGCTGCGTCTCGCGAGTGCGGGGTCGACGGGCCATGTGCACACCACGACCCTGCCAAACGCTGCTCGCGCATTTTCTTTTTTCGTTTTGCTCGTGTTTTCTCGTTTCCTCAAATAAATATGATGGCCCGCACGCCGGCCGCCATCGCAGTGCACGTCCGCCCCGCCACGTGGAGATGTGGAAGAGAGCCCCGTCGCCCGGAGACGGAGCTGCAGCGGAGAGCGTAAAGCACAACCCCGGA
>NW_904999.1:0-966 GCF_000209065.1 Trypanosoma cruzi | reverse complement strand
GTGTGTGTGCGGGCGGTGCATGGCTCTCTCACACTCACTCTCACGCGGCCACCACCGCAGCCGCAGCCGCACAAACCACGAAACAGATGGAATCAGTGCGATTGCAGAACTCGCACACCGTCCTGCAAACCAGAAGTTTAAAAAGCAATATGAAACAAGAATTCAAAAAAAAATGGAAAAAACTTAGGCTTCTGCGGGAATCGAACCCGCGTCCCCGGATGACATTGTGAGCGTGTTTGCCACTGAGCTATAAAAATGCGGTCGCGCGACCCCTTTTCACGTAAAGTATTAATTTCGATCTTCGAACAATCGAGCACATTTGCGTTGTCCCCTGGAAAACGAAAACGACATGTTTAGGGTGCGCCGCCGCAGCGTGGTTACTACGATAAGTTCGTCATATATCTCTCGTACGGGGCCGCAGCCGCAGCGTGGTTACTACGATAAGTCGTCATATATCTCTCGTACGGGGCCGCAGCCGCAGCGTGGTTACTACGATTCGTCGTGTTGTATCCAACGTCCGGGGCAGCCGCTGCAACTTGGATAATTCGACACGTCGTCCTGTATCTAACGTCCGGGGCAGCCGCTGCAACTTGGATAATTCGACACGTCGTGTTGTATCCAACGTCCGGGGCCACCGCCCTACCATTTTTTATTTCTTGCAGCGGCCAACCCCGGCAGTAAGGACAAAAAAAAGAATCGCGTTTTCTTTAATGTTTTTCCTGTTTGGGGGCGGGGATCTTTGTTTTCTATGATTGTCTCTTTTTTTTTGTCTGTTCCAGGTTGGTTTTTAGGAGGCTTGATGTGCCTGCTGGGTGATCGCCGGCTTTTTTATTGGTGATTGCGTATTTTTGGCTTACCGGTGTGCCGCCCAGCGCCATTTTGTTTTACTTCTTTTCTGCTTATTGGGGCGTGTTGTTATTCGTCACGCGTCAGCACACACCGAGCAACATGTCAAAAAAAAACAAA
>NW_904998.1:0-966 GCF_000209065.1 Trypanosoma cruzi | reverse complement strand
TGACTCCCACCATTCACAATCGGAAACAAAAATTAGACCACAACGTGTGATGCAGCGGCCGCTCGAAAACGATCAGCCGAGTGCAGCACCCGTGTGGGCAAGAGCTCGCGAAATCCTCCAAGCAGCGGATAATTCAGGGTTGTTTGGTGTCCAGTGTGTGAACACGCAAACAGATAGTGACAGAGAGTGCCTCTGACTCCCACCATTCATAATCGGAAACAAAAATTTAGACCACAACGTGTGATGCAGCGGCCGCTCGAAAACGATCAGCCGAGTGCAGCACCCTTGTGGGCAAGAGCTCGCGAAATTCCTCCAAGCAGCGGATAGTTCAGGGTTGTTTGGTGTCCAGTGTGTGAACACGCAAACAGATAGTGACAGAGAGTGCCTCTGACTCCCACCATTCATAATCGGAAACAAAAATTTAGACCACAACGTGTGATGCAGCGGCCGCTCGAAAACGATCAGCCGAGTGCAGCACCCTTGTGGGCAAGAGCTCGCGAAATTCCTCCAAGCAGCGGATAGTTCAGGGTTGTTTGGTGTCCAGTGTGTGAACACGCAAACAGATAGTGACAGAGAGTGTCTCTGACTCCCACCATTCACAATCGGAAACAAAAATTTAGACCACAACGTGTGATGCAGCAGCCGCTCGAAAACGATCAGCCGAGTGCAGCACCCTTGTGGGCAAGAGCTCGCGAAATTCCTCCAAGCAGCGGATAGTTCAGGGTTGTTTGGTGTCCAGTGTGTGAACACGCAAACAGATAGTGACAGAGAGTGCCTCTGACTCCCACCATTCACAATCGGAAACAAAAATTTAGACCACAACGTGTGATGCAGCGGCCGCTCGAAAACGATCAGCCGAGTGCAGCACCCTTGTGGGCAAGAGCTCGCGAAATTCCTCCAAGCAGCGGATAGTTCAGGGTTGTTTGGTGTCCCAGTGTGTGAACATGCAAACAGATAGTGACAGAG
>NW_904997.1:0-966 GCF_000209065.1 Trypanosoma cruzi | reverse complement strand
GCCTGCTGGCGAGCGCGTTGATGTGTTGATCAGCGGGCTTGAGTCGCGCTCCGGCGGCGGCGTGTTGGTGGCGAACCGATTTCCGCCGGGCTCGCGCGTCGCTGTGGTGAACTCGGTGCTGATTGCAGAGGCGCGTGTTGCGCACCGCGGCGACTACGACCTTGGCGACGCGTCCGCGTGCCTCGTGCTGCACAACGTGAATCTGACGGGGAGCGTGCTGACCATTGCGCGCACGCATGTGGCGGCGGTGTTCCGCGACGCTGTTGGCGTGTTGTTTGTTGGCGGCGTGGCGCTGTCGTCGCGCGGTGCGCTGTACGTGGACGGGCTGTTGGTGCAGACGGCGCTGGGGCTGTGCGTGTCGGTGGAGGGCGGTGTTGCTGCCAGCGGCGGCTCCGTGGTGGCGTTTGCTGACAGCGACTTCCTGCTGTGCAAGCACGCGGTGTCTGTGCGTGGGGCTGTGAGCGTGTCGGGCTCCGCTGTGGCGCTTGTGCGGACCGACTTTTCGTCGACGGAGGACTACGCGGTGGCGTTTTATTCGACGGTGAGCCTGGATGGCGGCTCGATGCTGCTGGTGAAGGGCAACGTGCACGACGGCGTCTCGAGGGAGATGCTCTACGCTGCTGGCGCCGTGACCGCTGCTGGGAGCACGCTGAGCTTTGTGCGCAACCGAGCACTGCTGCCGCGGATGGTCTCGGTGAGCCTGTCGCTCTTGGCTGGGGCGCATGTGAGGGTGGTTTGCAACGACGCCGGTGGACGTGTCCTGTCGACGGCGGAGGAGTACGCTGCTGCTGGATTTGGCGACGCTGGGAGCATCGACGTTGCTGGGTGCGACGACTGCGACAGGGACACGCACTGCTACGCGCCCGGGACGGCGTCGGCGAGCATGAAGAACGGTGTGTGCGTGTGCGTGTGCGGCAGCGGCGGGTACGGCAAGGCGTGCGTGCCTGTGGGAGCTCCCGCGCTGCC
>NW_904996.1:0-966 GCF_000209065.1 Trypanosoma cruzi | reverse complement strand
GATTGTGATGGTGGGAGTCAGAGGCACTCTCTGTCAATATCTGTTTGCGTGTTCACACACTGAACACCAAACAACCTTGAACTATCCGCTGCTGGGAGGAATTTCGCGAGCTCTTGCCCACAAGGGTGCAGCAATCGGCTGATCGTTTTCGAGCGGCCGCTGCATCACACGTTGTGGTCCAAATTTTTGTTTCCGATTGTGAATGGTGGGAGTCAGAGGCACTCTCAGTCAACATCTGTTTGCGTGTTCACATACTGGACACCAAACAACCCTGAATTATCCGCTGCTTGGAGGAATTTCGCGAGCTCTTGCCCACACGGGTGCTGCACTCGGCTGATCGTTTTCGAGCGGCTGCTGCATCACACGTTGTGGTCCAAATTTTTGTTTCCGATTGTGAATGGTGGGAGTCAGAGACACTCTCTGTCAATATCTGTTTGCGTGTTCACACACTGGACACCAAACAACCGTGAATTATCCGCTGCTTGGAGGAATTTCGCGAGCGCTTGCCCACACGGGTGCTGCACTCGGCTGATCGTTTTTGAGCGGCTGCTGCATCACACGTTGTGGTCCAAATTTTTGTTTCCGATTGTGAATGGTGGGAGTCAGAGGCACTCTCAGTCAACATCTGTTTGCGTGTTCACACACTGGACACCAAACAACCCTGAATTATCCGCTGCTTGGAGGAATTTCGCGAGCTCTTGCCCACACGGGTGCTGCACTCGGCTGATCGTTTTCGAGCGGCTGCTGCATCACACGTTGTGGTCCAAATTTTTGTTTCCAATTATGAATGGTGGGAGTCAGAGGCACTCTCTGTCAATATCTGTTTGCGTGTTCACACACTGGACACCATACAACCCTGAACTATCCGCTGCTTGGAGGAATTTCGCGAGCTCTTGCCCACACGGGTACTGCACTCGGCTGATCGTTTTCGAGCGGCTGCTGCATCACACGTTGTGGCCCAAATTT
>NW_904995.1:0-966 GCF_000209065.1 Trypanosoma cruzi | reverse complement strand
CAGGCCGAAGAGCAGTGCAGCAACGGCAAGACTGACGACGACGACGCAGTGCTTCCAGAATGGCAGCTTGTCGGGGTCCCACCCAACACTGTGGTACAGGGAGTTGCGGGTGGCCATGGAGATGAGCGGGAAGGAGGCGCAAAGCTTCACCAACAAACCAATGTATGCCACCATCACCTCCGGCTCCTTGACTGGGTCGTACAGGAGTATAGCGGAAACGGTCGCACGATTGCCGAAGTCAAGGTAGCCGAACACTGCCGTTGAGCCGTATACAATGAAGCACAGAAGCATTGCGATGGCAGAGCACAGAGTGAAGCGGCTCGCACTGCGATCTGACATGTCCCAATACACCTCGAACGAGTTGATATGGCACACAAAGGCAAACATGAAGACACCTAGTCCGTCCAGCGCCCTGTTGCCAGTGCCAAACAGGTGGATGCCTTCGTCGGTGATCCTGCCGGTGAAATGTAAGTTTTTCGCGTTTTCTGACAGTCCGTTCATGCCAGAGTGGACAATGATCATCACCACAAAGTAGATGACAAAGACAATTCCCACCGCCGAGATGTGGCGCAGCGAGTTGATGTGCCTTGGAATGACGAGGGGCAGCATCACGGTGAGCCACAGCAGGCTTGTCAGCAGGCGGTTGCCTGACTTCGATTTCCAGTACGCCGGAGCACTCGTGTTGTCAAGAATGGCCTTAAAGATGTCCCCCACGCTGATGATGAACGAAACACAAGCGCCAAAGGTGTTCAGAGAGCGTAGCACGGCAGTGACATAGTCGAAGCCGGGACCCAGCAGCACACGTGCCATGCCTTCGTACGTCCTCGAGCCAAGTCGCTCCATCTGCACCGCGAGGCAGTACAGCGAGTAGACGGAGAGAACCCCAATGAGGGCCGGATACACAAGCGCCAGAACGAGGCCACTGCTGTTGGCGGCGAAGGGAAGTCCGAGGATGCCAGCGCCAAT
>NW_904994.1:0-966 GCF_000209065.1 Trypanosoma cruzi | reverse complement strand
GGGAAGGGATGTACTGTTGTCAATGACTGGGAAAGAGGATTGTTGTGCACGAGTGAAGTAGGGGAAAAAACCGGGGAAAAACAAGAGGGGGTGCCATATCAGTGGGAGTTTTTTTTTAGGTCGCCGTCCTGACACTCAACCCACCGGGATGAGAAATGTGAAAGCGAAGACGACAATGAAATCGTGAAGGATCGACTGCAGCTCTTCTCTGGTGGCCGTATTACCTTTTTTTCAGTAATTCCCTGCTTGCTTCTCTGAATTCACGGCGCAGAGTCACTGAGTTATCCTCTAGCACCACCCCACACCTGCATTTTGTGTCCGTAGAAGAGTCCCTGGGTGATTCCGGGCGGTGGGGATGCAAATTCCTTTGCACACTCCCGCAATGTGACTCCCCCTTGCATCCCTCCTGTTCTCCCCAACCAAAAAAAAATTACAGGGCAGTCAAAAACTCCGTGAGCCGGGAACAACGGGCAATATATACGTGCACGCATGTATATTTGTGCACCAAAACAATTATGTTACTGCCTTATAATTATTATATAGAACTAAGTATTGGCATTAATGGGAAGTACTTACCGTGTATTTATTTTGCTCATTATTTGCTCGAACATCTCACCCTTTGTACATAATTGAAAGGAACACCTTTTTTTTTTTTGGCTTTGGTGGGTTCTGTGCGACATCCACTGGAGCTGTACTGGGTTCCTCACTTTTTCTTTTTGTGACCTCTGCCGTTGGCACTGTTGATGAAATCATCCCAGGTTTTTTTGTGCTGTAGCAAGTTTTTGGGTTTGTTCCGGTTTTGTTAGGAAAGCTGCATATGGATTCAATTGACCAGTTTCTAGAGACCGTCAGTAAAGGCGCCTACCCCAGGGAGTCGGAGGTGATGAAGCTATGCCAGACTGCTCACAACATTCTTGATGCAGAGGCCAATACTCACGTGATACGCGCGCCATGCACCATTGTTGG
>NW_904993.1:0-966 GCF_000209065.1 Trypanosoma cruzi | reverse complement strand
CAACACACCACCCAAAGTTCTTTCTATGCAACAAAAGAAAAAAGACAAAAATGCTTTGAAAAGTCAACACAAATACCACTCCGCCCTACTCACTGCGCATTGCCCCGCACACGATCGTTGTTACTCGCCCTCTGCTCTTCGCCCAGCCCATTCCTGCCTGCCAGGACGTACATCACAGTCGCAACCCCTCCCAAGAAAGACTTTGCCACATGCTGGCACAGGCCACATTTTTCCCTTTGCATCCCGGTCTCCCGCCCACAGGAGGGCAAACAGGGGGATTGCGTGCATGTGCGTGTGGATGGCCATGTAAAAACTCACGGAAATTCAAAGAAATACGGCACACAGAGCGACCCCGCCCACGGATTGGAGGCTCACTCGTACACCGCAGCAGGAAGAACAAACGTCCTCGCGTTGCTTTTCTGAGAGACCGATTCATTACCACCACGCCACCTCAACAGCGTATACCGGCGAGCGGTGGAGATGATTGCTCAATCGCACTTCATGTCGGAGGCGCTCATAACGTCTCCCTGCGGCCACTCGCCCTCAGCAACAAGCCGCATGGCAGAACGCAACACAATTCACCCACTCGCCAATTAAATACATAAAAATGCATCTCTCCGCCATAAAACGGCCATCAACATCCATTTCACGGCAGACACCAAGTGCCAAGGGATTGACTAAGAAAAACAAACACGCGTATGGTCTCCCACAATACATTCCAGCAAAGGATGGTCTCTCAAGCCTGAAAATAAACACCGTAAAGTCATAAAAGCCGCCTCGTCAAGCCAAAAATCGTGTGGTGCCCCTCCTCGCAATGCTCTGCTGTCCGCAGACACCGCCCTCTGTGGTGTTTCAGCAAAAGCGAAAGAAGAAATGTTCACAAACCAACAGCAAGAGAAGCCTCCACACGCAACGTGTGCATCACCGTGGAGCATCGCTTCTATCCCTGTAAGTTAAAGAGACCCC
>NW_904992.1:0-966 GCF_000209065.1 Trypanosoma cruzi | reverse complement strand
CGTCCGGTCGACGCCCGTGGCATGCCGTGCGGTGGCGCGTCAGTCCGTCATTGCCGCAGCGCCAAAAGCCGCATGCTGGACGGCAAAATCCGAGCGGTGGTGATCCCATCGTGGCGCCGTCGCCGGGCAATGTGCACTTTCTCGGCGGCCCGACACTTTGCTGTCGTGGAATCGGCAACAGTGCGACGTTGATGAATGGGTGTGTGTGCTACTTTGGGCGCACGGTGCGCCGTCCCCCGCCGGCATTCGCCTCCTGCGCGGAGGAGGGAGTCTCCCTCAGAGGCAAAGTTGCTGTGCGGGCTTGGCCTTCTTCCCGCTGTGTTCAAGCCTTACGGCGTGCGTGCGTTGTGGCTCTATTTTTTGGCGTCGTGACACTCTCGCCGTCGGAGAGATTGTGCCGGGCGTGGCTGGCCGGGACCGGCATTGCCCGCCCGCCTGTCGCAGTAAGGACATCCATGGAGTGCTGTGGTCCCTGGTGCCGGCACCGGCTCTGTTCCGGAGCGTGCGTGTGCGCGTGAATGGGATGTTGTTCCAGCTTTCGCTTGGGCAACGAATCCACAGGGCGTGCACCGGAGCGGGGTGGATGCAGCCAGATCGTCATATTCACGGGGACGCCCCATTCGTGCTCCGGTGCTGTACTGCATGTGGAAGTGCCGGAGAGCAACTCTGAGCCCGGCTCGTTGGTCGTACGGCGCCGAGCAGCGAATGGCCTCGGCCTGGGCTATGCATTCCGTGGCGGAAGTGCGATCAGCGTGCCGTCCCTCGCCCTCGTCCTCGCTCAAGTGGCGGGCGGTGGTTCCGGTGGAATTCCCGGCGGCTCCGGCTCACCAGGAGGAATTGACTTTCCACAGCGCCTGGGAGCGCGTAATGCCACGGAAGTTGGCCATGTGCGTCACGACGCTGGCGCGGCAACTGCAGTGCTTGCCGCACACCGGGCAGTCTGCCGGCCGTCGGATCATGGCGGGG
>NW_904991.1:0-966 GCF_000209065.1 Trypanosoma cruzi | reverse complement strand
CGGTTGCGCAGAGACTCATTCCCCCAGCATGCAAATGTCCGTTAAGCCACGCATCGCAGGCACAAAAAAACAAATAAACTCATCGTCCGTTTTTCAAGGGCAAAGAGAGGAGTAGCGCAACAGTTGCACGATGCTATTGTTACTGCAGTGCTGCGTCTTGCGAGTGCGGGGCCGACGGGCCATGTGCACATCATGACCCTGCCAAACGCTGCTCGCGCATTTTCTTTTTCTCGTTTTGCTCGTGTTTTCTCGTTTCCTCAAATAAATATGATGACCCGCCCGTCGGCCGCCATCGCAGTGCACGTCCGTCCCGCCACGTGGAGATGTGGAAGAGCGCCCCGTCGCCCGGAGACGGAGCTGCAGCGGAGAGCGCAAAGCATAACCCCGTGACGCTGCTGCCCGATTGGGGTGCGTCCGCAGTGCCGCCCGCCACACCATCCACGCTGCCCAATAAATTTATTGGCGGCAAAATCCCGGAATCAGAGTCGCCGCGGCCGCTTCCTCGGAACCTCGCCCTCGTCTCCCTCCGCATCCTCCGCGGATGTCGGGTCGTCCGCTAGAGGCGGGTCAACGACCGGTATTGGGTAGCCGCTGATGTTCGGGAAGGCGGTGCACACATCGGCGTATTGGGGGCACACAATGCTCCCACGCCAGGGACCCGATGGCGGCGTAACGGTTTCACCCTCCTGGCACTCGTGCCACGCATCGTCACGAAGAAACCGCACGCTCAGTGTGCCGTCGCCGCATCGAGTGTCCACACACGCATCGCCAATATATTCGTCGTCGAATTGAAGCTCCTGCCCCTTCACGCACCGCGAGTTCGGACCAACGACACAGCCAGGCATTACGGAAGGATCGCCGTTGGTGCACCCAGTATTAGAATACGCCCTGAACATACGGACATCTGCTCATGAAGAGGTCATCACCGCCAACTCGGGGATCAGAGAAGTACCGATACTCCTCTGG
>NW_904990.1:0-966 GCF_000209065.1 Trypanosoma cruzi | reverse complement strand
CTCTCACACTCACTCTCACGCGGCCACCACCGCAGCCGCAGCCGCACAAACCACGAAACAGATGGAATCAGTGCGATTGCAGAACTCGCACACCGTCCTGCAAACCAGAAGTTTAAAAAGCAATATGAAACAAGAATTCAAAAAAAAATGGAAAAAACTTAGGCTTCTGCGGGAATCGAACCCGCGTCCCCGGATGACATTGTGAGCGTGTTTGCCACTGAGCTATAGAAATGCGGTCGCGCGACCCCTTTTCACGTAAAGTATTAATTTCGATCTTCGAACAATCGAGCACATTTGCGTTGTTCCCTGGAAAACGAAAACGACATGTTTAGGGTGCGCCGCCGCAGCGTGGTTACTACGATAAGTTCGTCATATATCTCTCGTACGGGGCCGCAGCCGCAGCGTGGTTACTACGATAAGTCGTCATATATCTCTCGTACGGGGCCGCAGCCGCAGCGTGGTTACTACGATTCGTCGTGTTGTATCCAACGTCCGGGGCAGCCGCTGCAACTTGGATAATTCGACACGTCGTCCTGTATCTAACGTCCGGGGCAGCCGCTGCAAACTTGGATAATTCGACACGTCGTCCTGTATCCAACGTCCGGGGCCACCGCCCTACCATTTTTTATTTCTTGCAGCGGCCAACCCCGGCAGTAAGGACAAAAAAAAGAATCGCGTTTTCTTTAATGTTTTTCCTGTTTGGGGGCGGGGATCTTTGTTTTCTATGATTGTCTCTTTTTTTTGTCTGTTCCAGGTTGGTTTTTAGGAGGCTTGATGTGCCTGCTGGGTGATCGCCGGCTTTTTTATTGGTGATTGCGTATTTTTGGCTTACCGGTGTGCCGCTCAGCGCCATTTTGTTTTACTTCTTTTCTGCTTATTGGGGCGTGTTGTTATTCGTCACGCGTCAGCACACACCGAGCAACATGTCAAAAAAAAACAAAACGCAGGCTTTTTCCCCCCTCGCGA
>NW_904989.1:0-966 GCF_000209065.1 Trypanosoma cruzi | reverse complement strand
CGTCGCCGTGCGGCTCAGCAGCGGCATGCCGGGCGTGTGGTTGCACCCGTCCACGTGCGGCAGGTACACCGGCAGGCAGTCGCGCCCGTACCCGCCCTCAGCACAGCGGCAGCGGCACGACCCCGACATCGCCCTCGTCGCAGCTGCAAAGCAGTGCACGTCGGCGTCGCAAACGCCACACGCCACGGGACGGAATTCCCCGATGATGCCGGCGGACCTGTAGTCCATCGGCTGCAGCGCCTGCCCGTTGAGCGTCAGGCACCCCACAACGAACCGTCGGCCGGCGCCTCCAAGCGCAACGGTGCCGTCCATCACGACGGGCCCGCTGCCGGCGTTCCCGTGGAGCGTCAGCGTGCTCTGCGCGAGCTCCGCACTGCGCGGGTACGACGGCACCGACAGGAGCCTGCCGCTGATGCTGTTGCCGCGCACCGACAGCCACGACCCGGACACAAACGACGCCAACCCCCGCAGCACCAGCAGCGCGCCATCCGTCAGCGCACCGGCGTTGTCGTTCACTACGACGGCGGACAAGTTAGCCTCCACACCGCTGTCGAACACCAACCCATGCGCGGCGTACACCTGGCTCCCCGACACGCGCAGCACAGCGCCCCCCGACGCAACCACGCGCGCACTCGCGTACAACGCATATTCGCCACCGAGCACAGCCGCGTCCAGCGCAACGCCGCCACCGACAAGCTCCAGCACGGCGCCGTCCACCACCACCGTCCGCCCACCAGTCACCACGGTCACGAGGGCAACGCCGGACACAACCAGCACGGACCGCACGAGCCGCAGGCCCGAAAGCACCAGCACCGGTGCGTACGGCGAGGACTGCGAGCCGGGAAGATACACAAGCGGCGTCGGCCTCGTGGCAACCAGCAGGGAGTCCGTCACCGTCAGCACAGACCCCGCGGGATACGTGCCGCTCAGCACAAGCGCACCGTTCAGCGCCTCACGTTGCACACG
>NW_904988.1:0-966 GCF_000209065.1 Trypanosoma cruzi | reverse complement strand
CGTGTGATGCAGCAGCCGCTCGAAAACGATCAGCCAAGTGCAGCACCCGTGTGGGCAAGAGCTCGCGAAATTCCTCCAAGCAGCGGATAATTCAGGGTTGTTTGGTGTCCAGTGTGTGAACACGCAAACAGATATTGACAGAGAGTGTCTCTGACTCCCACCATTCACAATCGGAAACAAAAATTTGGACCACAACGTGTGATGCAGCAGCCGCTCGAAAACGATCAGCCAAGTGCAGCACCCTCGTGGGCAAGAGCTCGCGAAATTCCTCCAAGCAGCGGATAATTCAGGGTTGTTTGGTGTCCAGTGTGTGAACAGGCAAAAAGACGTTGAAAGAGAGTGTCTCTGACTCCCACCATTCACAATCGGAAACAAATATTTGGACCACAACGTGTGATGCAGCAGCCGCTCGAAAACGATCAGCCAAGTGCAGCACCCGTGTGGGCAAGAGCTCGCGAAATTCCTCCAAGCAGCGGATAATTCAGGGTTGTTTGGTGTCCAGTGTGTGAACACGCAAACAGATATTGACAGAGAGTGTCTCTGACTCCCACCATTCACAATCGGAAACAAAAATTTGGACCACAACGTGTGATGCAGCAGCCGCTCGAAAACGATCAGCCGAGTGCAGCACCCTTGTGGGCAAGAGCTCGCGAAATTCATCCAAGCAGCGGATAGTTCAGGGTTGTTTGGTGTCCAGTGTGTGAACACGCAAACAGATATTGACAGAGAGTGCCTCTGACTCCCACCATTCATAATTGGAAACAAATATTTGGACCACAACGTGTGATGCAGCGGCCGCTCGAAAACGATCAGCCAAGTGCAGCACCCGTGTGGGCAAGAGCTCGCGAAATTCCTCCAAGCAGCGGATAGTTCAGGGTTGTTTGGTGTCAGTGTGTGAACACGCAAACAGATATGACAGAGAGTGTCTCTGACTCCACCATTCATATTGGGAACAAATATTTGGAC
>NW_904987.1:0-966 GCF_000209065.1 Trypanosoma cruzi | reverse complement strand
CGCGAGATCTTGCCCACAGGGGTGCTGCAGTCGGCGGATCGTTTTCGAGCGGCTGCTGCACCGCACGTTGTGGTCTAAATTTCTGTTTCGAATTATGAATGGTGGTGGCCAGAGACACTCTCTTTCAATGTCTGTTTGCGTGTTCACACACTGGACGCCAAACAACCCGGAACTATCCGCTGCTTGGAGGAGTTTCGCGAGCTCCTGCCCACAGGGGTGCTGCACTCGCCGGATCGTTTTCGAGCGGCCGCTGCACCACACGCTGTGGTCTAAATTTCTGTTTCGAATTATGAATGGTGGTGGCCAGAGACACTCTCTTTCAATGTCTGTTTGCGTGTTCACACACTGGACGCCAAACAACCCTGAACTATCCGCTGCTTGGAGGAATTTCGCGAGATCTTGCCCACAGGGGTGCTGCAGTCGGCGGATCGTTTTCGAGCGGCTGCTGCACCGCACGTTGTGGTCTAAATTTTTGTTTCGAATTATGAATGGTGGTGGTCAGAGACACTCTCTGTCAATGTCTGTTTGCGTGTTCACACACTGGACGCCAAACAACCCTGAACTATCCGCTGCTTGGAGGAATTTCGCGAGATCTTGCCCACAGGGGTGCTGCAGTCGGCGGATCGTTTTCGAGCGGCTGCTGCACCGCACGTTGTGGTCTAAATTTTTGTTTCGAATTATGAATGGTGGTGGTCAGAGACACTCTATTTCAATGTCTGTTTGCGTGTTCACACACTGGACGCCAAACAACCCTGAACTATCCGCTGCTTGGAGGAATTTCGCGAGCTCTTGCCCACAGGGGTGCTGCAGTCGGCGGATCGTTTTCGAGCGGCTGCTGCACCGCACGTTGTGGTCTAAATTTTTGTTTCGAATTATGAATGGTGGTGGTCAGAGACACTCTCTGTCAATGTCTGTTTGCGTGTTCACACACTGGACGCCAAACAACCCTGAACTATCCGCTGCTTG
>NW_904986.1:0-966 GCF_000209065.1 Trypanosoma cruzi | reverse complement strand
AACAAAATTTAGACCACAGCGTGTGGTGCAGCAGCCACTCGAAAACGATCCGCCGAGTGCAGCACCCCTGTGGGCAAGATCTCGCGAAATTCCTCCAAGCAGCGGATAGTTCCGGGTTGTTTGGCGTCCAGTGTGTGAACACGCAAACAGACATTGAAAGAGAGTGCCTCTGACCACCACCATTCATAATTCGAAACAAAAATTTAGACCACAGCGTGTGGTGCAGCAGCCGCTCGAAAACGATCCGCCGAGTGCAGCACCCCTGTGGGCAAGATCTCGCGAAATTCCTCCAAGCAGCGGATGGTTCAGGGTTGTTTGGCGTCCAGTGTGTGAACACGCAAACAGACATTGAAAGAGAGTGTCTCTGACCACCACCATTCATAATTCGAAACAGAAATTTAGACCACAGCGTGTGGTGCAGCAGCCACTCGAAAACGATCCGCCGAGTGCAGCACCCCTGTGGACAAGAGCTCGCGAAATTCCTCCAAGCAGCGGATAGTTCCGGGTTGTTTGGCGTCCAGTGTGTGAACACGCAAACAGACATTGACAGAGAGTGTCTCTGACCACCACCATTCATAATTCGAAACAAAAATTTAGACCACAGCGTGTGGTGCAGCAGCCACTCGAAAACGATCCGCCGAGTGCAGCACCCTTGTGGGCAAGATCTCGCGAAATTCCTCCAAGCAGCGGATAGTTCCGGGTTGTTTGGCGTCCAGTGTGTGAACATGCAAACAGACATTGAAAGAGAGTGTCTCTGACCACCACCATTCATAATTCGAAACAAAAATTTAGACCACAGCGTGTGGTGCAGCAGCCACTCGAAAACGATCCGCCGACTGCAGCACCCCTGTGGGCAAGATCTCGCGAAATTCCCTCCAGCAGCGGATGGTTCAGGGTTGTTTGGCGTCCAGTGTGTGAACACGCAAACAGACATTGACAGAGAGTGTCTCTGACCACCACCATTCA
>NW_904985.1:0-966 GCF_000209065.1 Trypanosoma cruzi | reverse complement strand
TACTCAGATTGACGGGAAGGGGTCACCCCCCAGCAATCCTTCCCTTACGCCCACGGTGGGTCATATCGGGGAAGCATCGGGCTTTTCTCCACTGCACCACGCGAAGGTGCTGCAGACGGCGGTGTTGGAGACGGTGTTCCTGCCGTTTATATTTACCCTTTCGCCATTTGTGCCGGACTACTGGTTGACGAATGCACAGAGCAATTTGGTGTGGCTGGGGGAGTTCTCTGCGGATGCCTTTGAGGCCGATGTGATGGGGTTATTGCGCAATCCGGAGACCGGCGGACTTCGGCTGCGGTCAATTGGCGCCAATGGCTTTGAGCGTCGGGTGCTTAGGCGCATTGTTGATCCACTTTTTCAGCAACACACGGAGGAGACGAAGTAGTGAAGGAGAGTGAGAGAGAGAAATGCGGATGTATTTTTTTCTGTGTGGTGGTGGTGCCGACACCCAGGGTAGGGGAAAAAGAAGAAGAAAACAGAGAATAAAATAAAATAAAATAAATAACTTTTAAAAAATAAAAAAGTGACGGGCGGTGCATAGGTGAGAAAGGGAATTGGCTGCTGAAAAAGAGAAGGCGATGTAAAAAAAGGGAACGTACGGTGGGCCGCACAAAACAAAACAAAACAACACAACACACACACACACACACACACACACACACACACACACACACACATGATGGCATTTATTACAAGAATGTATGTGTAACACATCATGTGTATTGGTGTGCATTTGTAATGTGTTATTGGGAGTCCGAGGGAAAAGCAAAAGACGCAATGGATGTGTGAAAACAAAATGAACTTTTCCGTTTTTTTTTTTTTTGTTTCCTGCCCTTTTACCCCACAAGCAAGTCAAAAC
Source organism: Trypanosoma cruzi (assembly GCF_000209065.1). Classification (NCBI taxonomy): domain Eukaryota; phylum Euglenozoa; class Kinetoplastea; order Trypanosomatida; family Trypanosomatidae; genus Trypanosoma; species Trypanosoma cruzi. The sequence continues at coordinate 107 of NW_904985.1, read as the reverse complement.
AACAAAGGCAAAAAAAAAAAAAAATAAATGGGGGACGCAAGGGGATTGCAATGGGTTCAAGGAACGTCTCTTTTGCAATAAATGAATGAATCACGCAAAGGTGTTAT
>NW_904984.1:0-966 GCF_000209065.1 Trypanosoma cruzi | reverse complement strand
ACAAAGCCACACCCTGCCGCCGTGTTTTTTTTTGTTTTTTTCTTTTTTTTTCTTTTCATTTCACGCGCTGGCAGTCCCGTCAGCATCTCGCTCCCTCTTGTTTTTTTTTGCTGCGCTCACTCTCCCGATGGAGTGACGCGACTGCCGTCATGTCTGCGTGCTTCTCTCAGTCCCCACACACGAGTGACTGTGCTCTGCGGGCCGCACTCACGCACCGATGAGAGGGCTGAGGGGAGCAGCAACACGCAGATGACCCCATGAAATATAAACGATGTGCGGACACATGGAGGGTCAGACGGTTGAAACACACGCAACCATCTTTTTAATTTTCTTTTCGGGCAAAATATATACAGACAGCTTGGTGTGGCCACACGGCAGCCAGGCGATTTTTTTTTATTTTAAATTTGTGTGGAACAGTAATGGACGATTTCCTTTTTATAATTATTTTGTGTGGTGGGGTTTACATAAGACGAAGGGGACGGTTTTTTGTTTTTTTTAATAATTCTTTTGTGGATTGCGGCTGCTTGGGCTGCAGTGCAGTCATGATTTTGAGCGGTCTTCTTGTTGTTTCCGCCATGCGTCTCTGCTGTACATTTTTGTGCGTCCCTCCACATACTCTGCTCCCTCTTTTCTGCTTCTTTTCTTTGTGTTTCTGCAGGCACACACACACAAGATGCACATTGCAGTGGATTTGAATACTCCTTTTGTAGCGCATGCTGGCAGTTGCGTGTGGCGGCTGTTGTCTTCTTCCGTGGCCATGAGGAGAAGGGAGGAGAGGGAGCGCGCACCCGAGTCTCTTTTCCTGTGGGTGTGATGCACCGCGTGTGACTGCGTTGAGTTGGGCTCCGTGTCCCATTGAGGACGGGATGGCTGGAAATTTTGTTGCCGTGTCATGGATGGATGAGGGTTTGCTTGCGCGTGTGGGTGGTGTGGTGGCCGACGGTGTTTTTGCCATTTCCCCTGGGG
>NW_904983.1:0-966 GCF_000209065.1 Trypanosoma cruzi | reverse complement strand
GTGGGCCACGGTCCTCCGTGTCGTTCCTTCTGTGTTCTCTCGAGTCCTGCACTTTGTGTGGGTGATGTGCTCTGCACCCCAGTGACGTGCCTGACGTATGGCCGCTGTTGCTGTCTTTTCCACCTTGCGGATGCAGACACGCTAGGAAAACAGGCGCGAATAACCACTGTGCACTATGAAAGGAACAACGGCACACACACATATTTATATGCTCTCACGTGCTATTATTGCTGTCAAGGCACCCCGTAAACACAACCGTCGCCGCGTGACCGGATGCGGCGGTGGAATGAGGGAAGGAAGAGAGAGTGAGCGGCAGAGGCCCACCATGTCCCGGCATGTGTGTGCTTCCGCGGTGCTGCTTCTCCTTGTCGTGATGGTGATGTGCTGCGTCGCCTGTGGAGGGAGCGGGGAGGGGTGAGGGAGTGAGGGTGAGTGGCAGCCGATTCCGTCTCGCAAATTGGGGTTTTCCACACATGTGTTTTCTCCCGACAGCCACTTGCGGCTCCCAGGCCGTGGAGAGGGAGAGGGTACGAAGGACTTGCTTTGGTCAGGAGGAGGATGAGTGGAGCAAGTCCCTTCCGTGGCCTTTTCAGTGTTGTTGGCGCCAAGTACGAGAAACATAAATTTGAGCGGTTATAAGATGAAATTTTGATGCTGTTCCGTGTATACTGCTCGATTGCCGTTACTTCACAAACACGTCCACGGTGCGATTTGGTGCGGTGCTGGCCGATGAGGGGAAGGCGATGGTGTCACTGGCGTGGTTTCGTCTGCGCGTCCTTGTGTCTGTGGTTGTGCCGTGGTGTGGATTGTCTGTTGCCGGATGCTTCTGCGTGCCACTGTGTTTAGTTACTGTTGCTGCCGCCTCTTTCTTTTCTGACTGTGCAGATAGAGTTACTTTGGCTTGACCAGCACAACTATCGTTTCTAGGTATTAGGAATTGCTTGCAGCCAGTGGGATTAGCGCTTC
>NW_904982.1:0-966 GCF_000209065.1 Trypanosoma cruzi | reverse complement strand
TGGGCACATTATTGTGTGTGCTTCGTGGGGTGAGGCGAGGACGAGAGTCCATGCAAGGGGACACACACACAGAGAGAGAAGGAAGTGTGTGTATGCGGGCGGTGCATGGCTCTCTCACACTCACTCTCACGCGGCCACCACCGCAGCCGCAGCCGCACAAACCACGAAACAGATGGAATCAGTGCGATTGCAGAACTCGCACACCGTCCTGCAAACCAGAAGTTTAAAAAGCAATATGAAACAAGAATTCAAAAAAAAAAAAATGGAAAAAACTTAGGCTTCTGCGGGAATCGAACCCGCGTCCCCGGATGACATTGTGAGCGTGTTTGCCACTGAGCTAAAAAAATGCGGTCGCGCGACTCCTTTTCACGTAAAGTATTAATGTCGATCTTCGAACAATCGAGCACATTTGCGTTGTCCCCTGGAAAACGAAAAAGACGTGTTTAGGATGCGCAGCCGCAGCGTGGTTACTACTGTAAGTCGTCATATATCTAACGCCCGAGGCCACCGCTGCAGCTTGGATAATTCGACACGTCGTGCTGTATCTAACGTCCGGGGCAGCCGCTGCAACTTGGATAATTCGACACGTCGTCCCGTATCTAACGTCCGGGGCAGCCGCTGCAACTTGGATAATTCGACACGTCGTGCTGTATCTAGCGTCCGGGGCCACCGCCCTACCATTTTTTATTTCTTGCGGCGGCCAACCCCGGCAGTAAGGACAAAAAAAAGAATCGCGTTTTCTTTAATGTTTTTCCTGTTTGGGGGCGGGGATCTTTGTTTTCTATGATTGCCTCTTTTTTTTTGTCTGTTCCAGGTTGGTTTTGAGGACGCTTGATGTGCCTGCTGGGTGATCGCCGGCTTTTTTATTGGTGATTGCGTATTTTTGGCTTACCGGTGTGCCGCTCAGCGCCATTTTTGTTTTACTTCTTTTCTGCTTATTGGGGCGTGTTGTTATTCGTCACGCGT
>NW_904981.1:0-966 GCF_000209065.1 Trypanosoma cruzi | reverse complement strand
GATAATTCAGGGTTGTTTGGTGTCCAGTGCATGAACACGCACACAGATATTGACAGAGAGTACCTCTGACCCCCACCATTCATAATTGGAAACAAAAATTTAGACCACGACGTGTGATGCAGCAGCCGCTCGAAAACGATCAGCCGAGTGCAGCACCCGTGTGGGCAAGAGCTCGCGAAATTCCTCCAAGCAGCGGATAATTCAGGGTTGTTTGGTGTCCAGTGTGTGAACACGCAAACAGATAGTAACAGAGAGTGCCTCTGACCCCCATCATTCATAATTGGAAACAAAAATTTAGACCACGACGTGTGATGTAGCAGCCGCTCGAAAACGATCAGCCGAGTGCAGTACCCGTGTGGGCAAGAGCTCGCGAAATTCCCCCAAGCAGCGGATAGTTCAGGGTTGTTTGGTGTCCAGTGTGTGAACACGCAAACAGATATTGACAGAGAGTGCCTCTGACCCCCACCATTCATAATTGGAAACAAAAATTTAGACCACGACGTGTGATGTAGCAGCCGCTCGAAAACGATCAGCCGAGTGCAGTACCCGTGTGGGCAAGAGCTCGCGAAATTCCTCCAAGCAGCGGATAATTCAGGGTTGTTTGGTGTCCAGTGTGTGAACACGCAAACAGATATTGACAGAGAGTGCCTCTGACCCCCACCATTCATAATTTGAAACAAAAATTTAGACCACGACGTGTGATGCAGCAGCCGCTCGAAAACGATCAGCCGAGTGCAGCACCCGTGTGGGCAAGAGCTCGCGAAATTCCTCCAAGCAGCGGATAGTTCAGGGTTGTTTGGTGTCCAGTGCATGAACACGCACACAGATATTGACAGAGAGTACCTCTGACTCCCACCATTCATAATTGGAAACAAAAATTTAGACCACGACGTGTGATGTAGCAGCCGCTCGAAAACGATCAGCCGAGTGCAGTACCCCGTGTGGGCCAGAGCTCGCGAAATTCCT
>NW_904980.1:0-966 GCF_000209065.1 Trypanosoma cruzi | reverse complement strand
GCCACTGAGCTAAAAAAATGCGGTCGCGCGACTCCTTTTCACGTAAAGTATTAATGTCGATCTTCGAACAATCGAGCACATTTGCGTTGTCCCCTGGAAAACGAAAAAGACGTGTTTAGGATGCGCAGCCGCAGCGTGGTTACTACTGTAAGTCGTCATATATCTAACGCCCGAGGCCACCGCTGCAGCTTGGATAATTCGACACGTCGTGCTGTATCTAACGTCCGGGGCAGCCGCTGCAACTTGGATAATTCGACACGTCGTCCCGTATCTAACGTCCGGGGCAGCCGCTGCAACTTGGATAATTCGACACGTCGTCCTGTATCTAGCGTCCGGGGCCACCGCCCTACCATTTTTTATTTCTTGCGGCGGCCAACCCCGGCAGTAAGGACAAAAAAAAGAATCGCGTTTTCTTTAATGTTTTTCCTGTTTGGGGGCGGGGATCTTTGTTTTCTATGATTGTCTCTTTTTTTTTGTCTGTTCCAGGTTGGTTTTGAGGACGCTTGATGTGCCTGCTGGGTGATCGCCGGCTTTTTTATTGGTGATTGCGTATTTTTGGCTTACCGGTGTGCCGCTCAGCGCCATTTTGTTTTACTTCTTTTCTGCTTATTGGGGCGTGTTGTTATTCTTCACGCGTCAGCACACACCGAGCAACATGTCAAAAAAAAAAAATGCAGGTTTTTTCCCGCCTCGCGAGGGCCTCGGCAGCCACAATCCTGTGCGTGCGTGCATTCTCAGCGTTTTAAGCACGGCATGTGTGTGCATGTGTGTGTGTGTTTGTCAGCGCCTATACTTGCAGAGCAGCTGTGCGCCACAAGAGAGTCTGAAGAAAGCAACGGCAGAGAGAGGCAGATAAGCACACACGCAAATTACTCATATCATCACACACACACACACGCAGCCGCGAAATGGGTGCACTCAACCACAAAATCAAAAAGAAAAACAAAACAAAAAGCCGAAGCGTGG
>NW_904979.1:0-966 GCF_000209065.1 Trypanosoma cruzi | reverse complement strand
CCACAAGGTGTGATGCAGCAGCCGCTCGAAAACGATCAGCCGAGTGCAGCACCCGTGTGGGCAACAGCTCGCGAAATTCCTCCAAGCAGCGGATAGTTCAGGGTTGTTTGGTGTCCAGCGTGTGAACACGCAAACAGATATTGACAGAGAGTGTCTCTGACTCCCACCATTCACAATCGGAAACAAAAATTTGGACCACAACGTGTGATGCAGCGGCCGCTCGAAAACGATCAGCCGAGTGCAGCACCCGTGTGGGCAACAGCTCGCGAAATTCCTCCAAGCAGCGGATAGTTCAGGGTTGTTTGGTGTCCAGCGTGTGAACACGCAAACAGATATTGACAGAGAGTGTCTCTGACTCCCACCATTCACAATCGGAAACAAAAATTTGGACCACAAGGTGTGATGCAGCAGCCGCTCGAAAACGATCAGCCGAGTGCAGCACCCGTGTGGGCAACAGCTCGCGAAATTCCTCCAAGCAGCGGATAATTCACGGTTGTTTGGTGTCCAGTGTATGAACACGCAAACAGGTATATGAAAGAGAGTGTCTCTGACTCCCACCATTCACAATCGGAAACAAAAATTTAGACCACAACGTGTGATGGAGCAGCCGCTCGAAAGCGATCAGCCGAGTGCAGCACCCTTGTGGGCAAGAGCTCGCGAAATTCCTCCAAGCAGCCGACAATCCAGGGTTGTTTGGTGTCCAGTGTATGAACACGCAAACAGGTATTGAAAGAGAGTGTCTCTGACTCCCACCATTCACAATCGGAAACAAAAATTTGGACCACAACGTGTGATGCAGCGGCCGCTCGAAAACGATCAGCCGAGTGCAGCACCCTTGTGGGCAAGAGCTCGCGAAATTCCTCCAAGCAGCGGATAGTTCACGGTTGTTTGGTGTCCAGTGTATGAACACGCAAACAGGTATATGAAAGAGAGTGTCTCTGACTCCCACCATTCACAATCGGAAAA
>NW_904978.1:0-966 GCF_000209065.1 Trypanosoma cruzi | reverse complement strand
GCGAAAACGATGATGATTGTGTGGCGTGTGTGGAGACGGAGTTGTTGTGTGGAAGCAAAGATCCCAGTGTGCACTGGCGCCCAGTCGGCGAGAGCAGCTGGACTGCGTGTCGTACTGATAAGAAACAAGACAGTCGAGATCTAACGGAAGAGGAGGCTTTCAATGCGATATTCTGCGATTTTGCGGCGAGGAGCTTTTCGGATTGCGATGGCACGAATAATTCCGTAGGAACGGAGGAATATTTGACTCCTGACCTCACGACGCCCAATACCACCGATGTGTGCAGCGATGGGACAGTATCCGTGGTCTTCGGGCACCCGCCCCGCCGCCAAGGAGCCGACAAACAGCGGTGCGTGCAGCAGCGCCACACAGAGCACATCTGCTTTAAAAAAGAGGATCTAAGCGAGCAGAGGAATCTTGTTCGAAGGTGACATGTCCTTGCCGACGGTGGACAGCAGCGAAATTATCATCTTGTGTGTGGAGAAACCACTGCTGCTTCTGCTTTTGGGACTGTGTGGAGTTGTGGCAGTCTTCTGAGACACGGAGTGTGGATTTGCGATTTCTCACGGAGAATATGTGCCGCGTTTTCTGCGGGCTTGCTTTTTACTTTTGTTAGTGTTGTTTTTTGCTGTTGTTTTCCTGGAATGATAAGAACCCTCTATTTATTTAATGTTCGGTTGCTGCACACTCTCATGTTTGACGTGCCTCTTTGTTTTGTTGTTTGTTGCCCACACGCGGTGCCGGCCTCATTGCAGTGCGTCCCACGGACTGCACAAAAGGAGGATTGGAGGAACAGGCCGGATGCCGCAATGAATTGTGGAGATTGTTGTGTGGGCTGGTGGAGCAGTAAAATTTTTTTTCTCATGCAGGCAATATTTATACAAAAACACAGACCTGCTGAGCTGCATGGCGTATGAAATGGAAAAGCTGCTGAGGTGTTTTTGTTTTTTTTGCGGAGGGACTCCA
>NW_904977.1:0-966 GCF_000209065.1 Trypanosoma cruzi | reverse complement strand
CGCAGACATGACGGGAGTCGCGTCACTCCATCGGGAGAGTGAGCGCAGCAAAAAAAAAACACGGCGGCAGGGTGTGGCTGTGTGCGTGGCGCTGCGGGTGTCTGCCCGCCCTGGCCGCAAGGAAACAAAACAAGAGAGAAAGAAATGTGTGCTCCGCCCCACAGGCCCTCGTCGCACGCCCACACGTCACGGCTCCCTCAGCGCGCCGTTCGTCGCGGCCCCTCCTCATGCGTGCAGCAGGCGAGGCGCACAGGGCCGTCGTCATGAGCGTGTCGGTGGGTGTGCGAGTGGAGCAGTTGGGCGGGAAACACACGGCACCCCTCACAGGAAGAGTGCAGAAGAAACAATTAAAGAGGGAAGAGAGAAAAGAAAAAGACGTCCATAGTGATTGTCCCAAAAGCAAAAGGAAAGAAGGAGTGGAGCAAAAAAAAAACTTAAAATTTTATTTAAAAGCAAACAAAAATGATTAAAAACAAACATAAAAAAACATACGAAATTATGCTCCGAAAAAAAGAAAAATTAAAAGCCAAAAAAAAAAACGCTTATGATGGTTTCCCTAAAGCAGCAAGAAAAAATGGAAAACATTAAAAGAAAACAAAAACAAATTATTCTCTGCGTAGTAAAATATATTCCTGGCGGTGTGTGTGTGTCGCTGCAGAGAAGAGGGCAAGTGCTCCACACTGAGGCCGCACACTCCTCACGCAGCCGCAAACCCCCACAGCCCCAGCAGAAGAAGCAGCGGCAGCAGTCCGCTCCCAGCAGATGTCAAGCTCACCACAGCCGCATGGTCTCTGGCGGCAGCTCCCTCCAGAGCTGCCCACCCCGCCAGTGATTCCCCTGGGCCATTCAAAGTGTGGGCCTTGTCTTTGATTGCACGCATCTCAGTGGAATTCAGTGGGCGGTTGTACAGAAAGACGTTCTTCACCGTCACCTTAGTTTCTGGCCGGCATCCTCACCCGCACGCAC
>NW_904976.1:0-966 GCF_000209065.1 Trypanosoma cruzi | reverse complement strand
CGCAAGAAATACATCAGGATGTAGCCGATGCCCTCCAGGTCGTCGCGACGGCTCTGCTCAATGCCAAGATGCGTGTTGATCGAGCAGTACCGTGCCGTTCCCGTCAGGCTTTTCCCCTCCTTGTACGGGATGTGCTGGTGCGTGCGGGGGTCGCGGTACTTCTTGGCGAGACCAAAATCAACGACGTAGACGTGGTGCCCCTTCTTCCCGGTGCCCATCAAGAAATTGTCCGGCTTCATGTCGCGGTGGATGACGCTCTTGCTGTGGACAAAATCGATGCGCGCAATCATCTGCTCCGCCAGCATCAGCGTTGTCTTCAGCGACAGCTTCCTATCACAGAAGCTGAAGAGGTCCTCGAGCGAGGGCCCCAGCAGGTCCATCACCATCACGTTGAACTCGCCCTCCACGCCATAAAAAAGAATGTTGGGGATGCCCACGACCCCGCCGCCTGCGTTGAGAATGCGGTAGAATCGGGCCTCAAAGGCGAGCTGTGGATGGCGCGTCTTCGCCTGCTCCAGCTTGATGGCCACGGTCTCGCCCGTCTGTATGTTTGTGCCGCGGAAGATCTCGCCGAACGACCCCGCCCCTATCTTCTGGCCGAGGCGGAAGCGGTTACCCACTCGAAGCTCTAAGCTCATCGTGTGTTGCGTGAGGTGTTTGTGTGACGTTCACTCCTACCTTGCCGGCAACAAAAGAAGAGAAAGAAAAGCAGGGCCCATTTTTTTGGCGGGGGCAGGGAGAGGGGCGACCCCCCGCACGGCACGCCGCTCATGCGACGGGTCCCCCCTTTCTTCGCACAAAGAGAGTGCCGAATCGCCGCGTCGTCACCGCTGGCGTGGTGGGCGACAGGGCGCAAACATCAATAAACTGTAGCATGGGGACGGTAACGCGTACGGAGAAGGCCTCAAAAGCACGACGGAGAGAGCGCCGAGTAAGGCACACAGGGCAAAAAGGGAGACAGCGGAG
>NW_904975.1:0-966 GCF_000209065.1 Trypanosoma cruzi | reverse complement strand
GCCTCAAACGACCGCATTATTATTGCGTCTTGCGAGCGTGAAAGATGAGGATTTGGTGGATTTCTTTGCGGAAGGGAACAATGCACAGGTGTTGTCGGTCGCCATGAAACACATGCGATCTCTGTTGCAGAATAAAAAATTAGGGACGGATTATCCTATAACAGCCGTGGCGGAGCGTCGTGCATTTTTCATTGAGCAACGTCGTATGATTGCTCACCGTTCAAAGGCGTATATTCTTGCTACAATTGGTAAGTACGAGACGACATATCTTGCAGACCGTACACGTTACAGCAGTAAGGAACGGCTTGTATGGCGGATACACTCGGAATTAATGGCACAATTAGCAAATATCCGTGATGTAATTACAGCACTGCTGTACATTGATTTAGAAGGTTATATTGCCGTGCTTCGTCGTTATCGTGTGAGTATGCAACGCATTTACGCTTTGGAAATGCAAAAATTTTTTAAACACGTGCGGACGCATGTGAAGAAGGTTGGCTCCCGTGGCCCGTTTCTTCTTGGCACACGGGATTATTCCATGGATGAGGCACTTAACAGCCGCATGGAGACAACAACAATAACAACAGCAGCAGGGGGAGAGACGCCGCGACGATTGTGGGGCGTTGGTAGCAGCGTGGCTTCCACACCAGCTGCAAGTTGGACACTCACACCACATACTGGCGAGGGAGATGGTGGCGAAGATGGAACATTATGCCTTGAGTTGCCTACAGCTCGAGAAGAAGGGTTGCGACTTTACGATGTGGCGAACGTCCGTGCAGATGCTGCCACTTCTGCCGCTACTCCTGGGGCAACTCCCAATGCTATTCCTGCTGCTGCCACTTCTTATTCTTTCACTTCCTTGGCATCTGGATGGACGGGCACTTTTGCTGGTAAACTCCGGCCCGATATAGCTCTTGCTATGGTGCTTGAGACCACGTTTTCTGTGTTCTAAAGGAGAAGGAAACT
>NW_904974.1:0-966 GCF_000209065.1 Trypanosoma cruzi | reverse complement strand
AGAGTGTCTCTGACCACCACCATTCATAATTCGAAACAAAAATTTAGACCACAGCGTGTGGTGCAGCAGCCGCTCGAAAACGATCCGCCGACTGCAGCACCGTTGTGGGCAGGAGCTCGCGAAATTCCTCCAAGCAGCGGATAGTTCCGGGTTGTTTGGCGTCCAGTGTGTGAACACGCAAACAGACATTGAAAGAGAGTGTCTCTGACCACTACCATTCATAATTCGAAACAAAAATTTAGACCACAGCGTGTGGTGCAGCAGCCGCTCGAAAACGATTATCCGAGTGCAGCACCGTTGTGGGCAAGATCTCGCGAAATTCCTCCAAGCAGCGGATAGTTCCGGGTTGTTTGGCGTCCAGTGTGTGAACACGCAAACAGACATTGAAAGAGAGTGTCTCTGACCACCACCATTCATAATTCGAAACAAAAACATAGACCACAACGTGTGGTGCAGCAGCCGCTCGAAAACGATTATCCGAGTGCAGCACCCCTGTGGGCAGGATCTCGCGAAATTCCTCCAAGCAGCGGATAGTTCCGGGTTGTTTGGCGTCCAGTGTGTGAACACGCAAACAGACATTGAAAGAGAGTGTCTCTGACCACCACCATTCATAATTCGAAACAAAAACATAGACCACAACGTGTGGTGCAGCAACCACTCGAAAACGATCCGCCGAGTGCAGCACCCCTGTGGGCAGGATCTCGCGAAATTCCTCCAAGCAGCGGATAGTTCAGGGTTGTTTGGCGTCCAGTGTGTGAACACGCAAACAGACATTGAAAGAGAGTGCCTCTGACCACCACCATTCATAATTCGAAACAAAAATTTAGACCACAGCGTGTGGTGCAGCAGCCGCTCGAAAACGATTATCCGAGTGCAGCACCGTTGTGGGCAGGAGCTCGCGAAATTCCTCCAAGCAGCGAATAGTTCCGGGTTGTTTGGCGTCCAGTGTGTGAACACGCAAACAGA
>NW_904973.1:0-966 GCF_000209065.1 Trypanosoma cruzi | reverse complement strand
TACCGGGGCTGGAGAGCGGACAAGTTGTACCTGCTGGATGGCGCTGACGTGCACTGTCTCTCACACCTCAACAAGTCTGTGCGCATGAGCGTACTGGAGAAGTCGGAGTGGGAGCGTGACCAGCACCGGCAGAAGCGCGAGCAAATCAAGGAGCGCATGAAAGAGAAGGAGATGCGGTATGTCCTCACCAAGTACAGTGGCGTCTTCAGTGCCTGCGTGGCCGTACTGGGTGTCGTGTCTGTGTTTGGTTGGAATTTTAAAAATTACAAAAAACAGCAGCGCTCCTATCAGTTGGCCATTGCGGCAAGTGCGCTCTCCCAACCGCACAGCAAACGGCCAATAAAAGACTATGTGCACCGCGAAGATGAGGAGCAGCGCCTGCGCCAGACCCTAAGACAGCAGGATCTTTTCCACCCGCGCATTCTCGTCTTTGCTGGGTTTTATGGCTGCGGAAAAAGCATTCTGTTTCGCTCTGCGATTCGCAAGGAAAAGATGGCGGCTGTCTTTGTTGACATTCGTCCAAACGAGGACCCTCTCCGCTCCATCGTGAAATCCTTGAACGTGCAGAATATTGACGCCTGTGGCGATCTTCTCAACTTCATTGGAGAGGCCTCGGATCGCGCAAGGAAGGCAATGCATGGCGTCACCCCGCTGTTCGTGCTCAAGATTCGTGACGGCAGCTCGCCACTTCGCATCTACAACGAAGTTGTGGCATTGGCGTGCGATCGACGACTCTGCCACGTCATCATCGAGGTGCCCATTGAATCTCTCACCATCGCGATGACGGCCCTTCCACGCCTCGACTTCCACCTCGTCCCCAACTTCTCCGTCTCGGAGGCCTTCCGCTACACACACCACCTAATCGACCCGCTCGAGCTAACACACTTCGTTGAGGTGGTCGGGACAAACAGCAACGACCTCGATGAACTCCTCGCCGCTGTCCGCCACGCACACATGTCTGCCACT
>NW_904972.1:0-966 GCF_000209065.1 Trypanosoma cruzi | reverse complement strand
CCCCAGGAAGGTGTACTGCGTGGCGCCCGATTCGCGGTCCTCCCTATCGTGGCGTGACAACTGTCCGCATTACGAAGCACTTGGGCCTCCCACAATGTCGCGTCGCTTTTCGACCCTGCAATGCGTATATTACCGATCCATACGTCGATACGCACCGATGGAGGTGCGGCCCAGAGGCGGTGAACCACCGTCGTCACCCCCGCAATTGCCGAAGTAATAATAATCTGGAGAATTTCTGGGCCGGCCTTGTATCCCACTGGGTGCCGTGTCAGCTCCACCAGCGTACCGTCCTCCACGCGGCATCGAAAGAGATGCCGAGTCTCCCGCGGCAAAGAAACACGAAAAAAGGACGCCTTTAAGTCCAGGCAGGAAGCGGCCTCAGCCATCGCAGGCGGCAAATAATGGGAAATGTGTAAAAGAGGAGCATTCGCCTTGTAAGGGTCGTCTCGGTTCTTGTCGCGCGGCCACGCGATCCATCGTCGTCGTAAGCCGTTGGTTTTCTCCTCCACAACCGAGAAAGGTATTATCCATCCGCCTGTTATTGTGGACGAAGCGTCCTCGATTATTCCTGCTTTTCGTAACAAATGCGCGTCAGCGGTTGGAATCCTCCGTGATCCTTCGCGCGCTTTACCGGAGGAAGACGGAGGGAAAGTGAGCCGCCCGACGAGTCCCCAAACTTGCATGAGTCTCTCCAATGTCGCCGGGTTCAACCGGCTTTTAATCCACTCCAGATTCAATACGGGCACGTTGACTTGCTGCTGTAACGGGATAGCGTGTTCATCTTGTGGGGTGGCCGGACGCGTCCTTTTCGCGCGTCTCGTCATTGCAGCGGCATGATTGTGATTAAAATCACGGAAAAAACGCTCCTCCGCTCTCAGCCAGGGTTCCTGCCCTTCCGCAGCTTCTCCCTTCACATCAATGCGACCAGCGACGATACCTGGGTCAGCATTGTGGTGTACCTCCACA
>NW_904971.1:0-966 GCF_000209065.1 Trypanosoma cruzi | reverse complement strand
ATCCGCTGCTTGGAGGATTTCGCGAGCTCCTGCCCACAAGGGTGCTGCACTCGCCGGATCGTTTTCGAGTGGCTGCTGCACCACACGCTGTGGTCTAAATTTTTGTTTCGAATTATGAATGGTGGTGGTCAGAGACACTCTCTTTCAATGTCTGTTTGCGTGTTCACACACTGGACGCCAAACAACCCTGAACTATCCGCTGCTTGGAGGAATTTCGCGAGCTCCTGCCCACAAGGGTGCTGCACTCGCCGGATCGTTTTCGAGCGGCTGCTGCACCACACGCTGTGGTCTAAATTTTTGTTTCGAATTATGAATGGTGGTGGTCAGAGACACTCTCTTTCAATGTCTGTTTGCGTGTTCACACACTGGACGCCAAACAACCCTGAACTATCCGCTGCTTGGAGGAATTTCGCGAGATCTTGCCCACAGGGGTGCTGCACTCGCCGGATCGTTTTCGAGCGGCCGCTGCACCGCACGTTGTGGTCTAAATTTTTGTTTCGAATTATGAATGGTGGTGGTCAGAGACACTCTCTTTCAATGTCTGTTTGCATGTTCACACACTGGACGCCAAACAACCCTGAACTATCCGCTGCTTGGAGGAGTTTCGCGAGCTCTTGCCCACAGGGGTGCTGCACTCGCCGGATCGTTTTCGAGCGGCCGCTGCACCGCACGTTGTGGTCTAAATTTTTGTTTCGAATTATGAATGGTGGTGGTCAGAGACACTCTCTGTCAATGTCTGTTTGCGTGTTCACACACTGGACGCCAAACAACCCTGAACTATCCGCTGCTTGGAGGAGTTTCGCGAGCTCTTGCCCACAGGGGTGCTGCACTCGCCGGATCGTTTTCGAGCGGCCGCTGCACCGCACGTTGTGGTCTAAATTTTTGTTTCGAATTATGAATGGTGGTGGTCAGAGACACTCTCTGTCAATGTCTGTTTGCGTGTTCACACACTGGACGCCAAACAAC
>NW_904970.1:0-966 GCF_000209065.1 Trypanosoma cruzi | reverse complement strand
TCGAATTATGAATGGTGGTGGTCAGAGACACTCTCTTTCAATGTCTGTTTGCGTGTTCACACACTGGACGCCAAACAACCCTGAACTATCCGCTGCTTGGAGGAATGTCGCGAGATCTTGCCCACAACGGTGCTGCACTCGGATAATCGTTTTCGAGCGGCTGCTGCACCACACGCTGTGGTCTATGTTTTTGTTTCGAATTATGAATGGTGGTGGTCAGAGACACTCTCTTTCAATGTCTGTTTGCGTGTTCACACACTGGACGCCAAACAACCCGGAACTATCCGCTGCTTGGAGGAATTTCGCGAGATCTTGCCCACAACGGTGCTGCACTCGGATAATCGTTTTCGAGCGGCTGCTGCACCACACGCTGTGGTCTATGTTTTTGTTTCGAATTATGAATGGTGGTGGTCAGAGACACTCTCTTTCAATGTCTGTTTGCGTGTTCACACACTGGACGCCAAACAACCGTGAACTATCCGCTGCTTGGAGGAATGTCGCGAGATCTTGCCCACAAGGGTGCTGCACTCGGCGGATCGTTTTCGAGCGGCTGCTGCACCACACGCTGTGGTCTAAATTTTTGTTTCGAATTATGAATGGTGGTGGTCAGAGGCACTCTCTTTCAATGTCTGTTTGCGTGTTCACACACTGGACGCCAAACAACCCTGAACTATCCGCTGCTTGGAGGAATGTCGCGAGATCTTGCCCACAAGGGTGCTGCAGTCGGATAATCGTTTTCGAGCGGCTGCTGCACCACACGCTGTGGTCTATGTTTTTGTTTCGAATTATGAATGGTGGTGGTCAGAGGCACTCTCTTTCAATGTCTGTTTGCGTGTTCACACACTGGACGCCAAACAACCCTGAACTATCCGCTGCTTGGAGGAATTTCGCGAGATCTTGCCCACAAGGGTGCTGCAGTCGGATAATCGTTTTCGAGTGGCTGCTGCACCACACGCTGTGGTCTAA
>NW_904969.1:0-966 GCF_000209065.1 Trypanosoma cruzi | reverse complement strand
TGGGCCGTGGGGGCCGTTTCATTGGCTCTGTCGGAGGAACAAGAATCATCGCTTTTTGTGGTGATCATTCGCGGGCTACTTGACCTCTGCAAGGAGATGCTTGGGAAGGAAAATAGAGCGGTGATCGCCAGTAATATTATGTTTGTTGTGGGGCAATATCCACGTTTTCTTCGGAACCATCCCAGTTTCTTGAGTACCGTTGTCCGGAAGATTCTTGAATTCATGAAGGAACTGTTTCCTGGAGTGCAGGAAATGGCGGTCGATACCCTCTTGAAGATTGCCTCGCAAGTGCCCGATCAGTTTGTTTCTTTAGATAACCGAAAAAAATCTATAGCCGTCGATATTGCAGAGCGATGGACGGAGTTGACGTCTCTGCTACAGCCGCAACAGACACAAACCTGCTTTGCTGCAGCTGGACTTATGGTTCAAAGCGAATCCCTTGAAAGGCGGGCGTTACTTTTGAATTTGTTTCTTCAGGATGTTAACATAAACTTCAAGGCAATAACAGAACGTGCAGCCGCCCAGGGTGCATCGTTTTGTCGTGATTCATCGAGTATGATGGAACTCATTCATGTTTTGCGGACATTCAGCAGCATTGCCTCTACGTGTGGGACAGCGTTTATAGATGAAATGGGGATCATCATTTGGGATCTTCACGGCTTTTATCGTACTTTCTTTGCCGCACAAAACGCGTTGATCGCGGAAGGTGGACCTGCTGCCATGGTACAGCAGCAAGATGCGCGTTATTTGCGATTAGCGAAGAAGGAAATTCTTTGTATTTTTGAGCGTTTTGTAGATAACACGGAGGAGCGTGATTTTGTGGCAGCGAACTGTATGCCAAGCATCTTGACCGTGGTTCTGGAGGACTACCGTGACTCCGTGCCGGAAGCAAAAGAGCCCGGGGCGTTGGCACTAGTGACTGCATGTGTCAACAAATAACTACTCGTCTTAGTGGGGACTGCGCGG
>NW_904968.1:0-966 GCF_000209065.1 Trypanosoma cruzi | reverse complement strand
CCGGCGAGTGACCGGAGCCTGGAGGTGAGCGTGAGCGGGCTGTCGGGGAGCTACTGCTCGCTTGTGTTTGTGCACAACCTGCCGGCACACACGAACGTGACGGTCCGTGACTCGACGATTGTGACGGCGGGGCCGATGCGCTACTCGCAGCTGAGCGGGCTAACGGACGCGGTGGCGTCGCCGCTTGTGCTTCACGCGACGTCGCTGTTGCAGACGCAGCTGCGTGTGAGCAACACTGTGCTGAGGTCGTTGCAGGCGGGCGGGTCGGCGGTGTACGTTGGCGGCGGCGTGGACCTGCTGTCGAGCGCGGTGGTGCTTGGCGGCGTGTTGCTGGAGGCGTCGGGCGGTCCGACCGCGTCCGCGATGCGTGTGGCGTCCTCGTCGCGTCTCAGTTTGCGGAGCCACTCGGTGTTCTCCGTGACAAACGTGTCGGTTTTGAGCAGCGGCGGCGGTCTTGTGCTTGGAGAGCGCCTCGCGGTGATTGATTCGGTGCTGCGCTTCGTGGGCGTCGAGGGGCCTGTTGCGTCGTCGCTGGTGCGCTGCGACGGTGGGACGGTCGGTGCCGGCGGGTGGCTGGAGCTGCGCGACGTGTGGGCGGTGGGCGAGGCGTCGTCGGTGGCGTCGCTGTCGGGGGTGACGCTGAGCGGCGGTGCCGTGTCGATTGCGCGCTGCGTTGCCACCGGCGCGACGCTTGTCTCCGGGCTGACGATCACGAGCGGCGCCGTGTCGGTGCAGTGCAACCGTGCCGGCGGCCGGGTGCTGCGGAGCAGCGGCGACTACCGCATGGCCGGCCTGCCCTCCGTGAGCGTGGTGCCGTGCGACGGCTGTGCGGCTGCGCTGACGTGCTTCGATGCGCTGACGGCGTCGTTCTCTGACTGCGTGTGCAGCTGCCGTGCCGGCGGTATGGGCGAGGCGTGCCTGCCGTTCGACGTGCCGCCTGCGAGGGCCGGTGGCGGTGGTGGCGGT
>NW_904967.1:0-966 GCF_000209065.1 Trypanosoma cruzi | reverse complement strand
TCCACGACATGATGCCACCTCGCATTGTACACAGACTCGCAGTGTCCCTCCAGGTATATCGGTGCACTCGTCGTCGTTGGGCTCCTCGCCTCCTCGGCAGCTGCATCCAAAAACATTTTATTGATTTCATGAACACTTGCCGTTACCGCAGCAGCCACCAACCACCTCAGCAGATTGTCCATGCAATGCTCGCAAAGCTTGTGTACATCCTCTGCCATGTCCATTTCATCCCTTGCAGTCCTCTCCATCATCACATAACGATCGGATGCCTGCATTTCGCCCAATACTCCCGCATCGCAAATATACTTCTCGGGGTCCTTAAAAACCCCTCCTGCAAGAATTTCCGATTGGCATCCACAAAGCCCCTGCCATCAAATCTCCTATTAAGAAGCTCATTCAGCCTTCGGTCCATGACACGAACTTTTCGTGTAAACAGTACATCTTCAGTCTTAGTTACAAGGGTGGATTTTTTTTCGCTGCTCCGAGTATCCGTCTGGCATTTCCAGAGCTGAATCAAGTTTTTGCATTGCCCGGAAATTGATCGTATGCCTCCTCTCATAGTCCCTCCATTGACGAAGAAAGAACACACCCTCGTGAAGAAGTTTTACACCCGGTAGTCTGTCAAATTAAGAATTCCTTCAAGAAGCTGCCGGCCCTTTACGTAAGCATCGAGTCTCCGAATAAACATCTCCCCCGTCGCATTGTAGTCTTTCATCAACGGTCGCCCTGGAGCCAATACAATCCAAAAAAAAATATTAGGCTTCAAGCTGGTGCTGAGAGTAGCTCCGTCCAGCATTAGATCTTCCACCAGACTGTCAACAGTCCACGGCGGTCACTCTTTACTCCCCACCAAATGTCGAGCTGTAGCGTCGGAGCCAACACAGGTGCCGCTGGCTCCAAAGGACACTCGCGGCTGTTTCGTCCCGCTGTCCCAATGGCGTTGGGCGTGGCACTCGCACGGCGGGG
>NW_904966.1:0-966 GCF_000209065.1 Trypanosoma cruzi | reverse complement strand
CAGCCTTACTTCCATTGTGAGTAAGGTTGCTGAGAAAATGGTACTGAAGAGATTGCTTTGGGTGTGGACGCCTCACCCCCACCAGTATGCATATCGTAGTATGCGTACTACGACGATGCAGCTGGCACAACTGATACACGAAGTGGAGCATAATAGAAATCATTATTTCCAAGTGAACCTTCCCAAGAAGAGCGGTATTGGTAATCAACTCCACTACAGACCCCATCGGACTCTGCTGGTGTTGGTTGATTTCAGCAAGGCTTTTGACTCCATAGATCATCGGGTCCTCAGTCGCTTGCTGGCTAATATTCCGGGGGTTAGTTGTAGAAGGTGGCTTAGAAACTTTCTATGTGGTCGCTACGCGAAGACACGAGTTGGTAACAGAAACAGTGATCGGCGTCCCATGCTGCGAGGAGTTCCTCAGGGGTCCGTACTGGGACCATATTTGTTCTCCCTTTACGTACACCCACTTCTCAATCTGCTGAACAGCTTTGCGGGTGTCACAGCAGACATGTATGCGGACGACCTCTCTATTATCGTTAAGGGGCAGTCCCGGGAAGACGCCATTCCCACTGCCAACATGGTTCTTAAAAAACTGCATGCGTGGAGTCAGGAAAATGGCCTGGCCATTAACCCGTCAAAGTGTGAAGCCGCTTGGTTCACGCTCTCCACGCACACGGAGTCAGATTATGATCGTGAAGGAAAGTGGCCCCTGGTAGTGGCTGGATGTGAAATCCCAGTCATGACCATGGGGGCATCGCGAACTACGAAGCTTCTTGGCATGGATCTCGATCCACGACTGACGCTAAATGTGGCGGCCACCAAGCAATGCGCTGCCACTTCGCAACAGGGATATCGCAGCTACGTTGCATAGCGCATAAAGAGGCGGGACCATCTCCACATGACCTACGCACGTTCGTCATTGGATACGGTGCTTCCAAATTACGATATGGCAGCGAGCTCATA
>NW_904965.1:0-966 GCF_000209065.1 Trypanosoma cruzi | reverse complement strand
ATTTCGGAGGAGATGTGCAACATCAGTGTGCCCATCCGGCTGTTGGTTTTGGTGCAGAACGGGCGGGAGGCGATGCTGTCGTTGTGCCTGCAGGAGCTCGAGAGGGTCTATGGGTGGTCCGGACGCCTGGTTGTGAGTCGTCACCCGGAAAACATCGGGTACAGCGCTGCGGTGAACATCGGGTCACGACTTGCACTCTCGCTGCCGCGCGAGGAAGTGCCTTTTGTTTTTTAAACAAGCGGCGACGTAATGTTTTCACCCGATCTTCTTCCCAACCTTCTACGCGATGTGCATGAAATGACGAGGCATGATGCCGCTCGCATGGATGAGTTGTCGGCGGAGGTGGCGAATGAGCCGAGCGAGTACAGTCCTGTTTTGCGACGGGGCTTGAGGGTGCTGCGCTCCACGGTGAACGATAGCCGATTGTCGACGTCTGCGCTGCTGCCTGACCGCATCCGTTATGCCTCTGCGAAGGAGCGTGAAAAGGCGTTTTCGAAGCATTGCGGGCACTTCTGCGCGTATTACAAAAGCAGTTGTTTTGTGTCTGTTATGTTGACACGCCTGGCGATCAGTACGGTGGAATACTTTGACGAGAACTTCTACCCAGATTGCGTGGAGGATGTCGACTACGGCTTGCGCCTCCGTTTGCTTGGATTTCAGGAGCGGAATGTCTTATGCGGCAAACTTCTGCATCGCGGCAGGTCGAATATTCGTTTCTCTAATGAAATGGAGCCACCGGACGCTCTCTGGTACCGTCGCGTCAGGTCTTTGAGTGCGAACCAACCATATGCCATGATGAAGTGGAACCGTCCACGGGCGTGCAGTGGCGGGTGCAAGGAGCCATATGACGGCATGGTCCCCGCAGAGGTTTGGGTGAAGGATGAGGCACGCATACAGCGCGTTCGGGTCTACGGGCATGACGAGGAGCAAGGGGTCCCAAAGGTTGAGTACGACAGGACTCTTTTG
>NW_904964.1:0-966 GCF_000209065.1 Trypanosoma cruzi | reverse complement strand
GGCCCTCGCGAGGGGGAAAAAACCTGCATTTTTTTTTTTGACATGTTGCTCGGTGTGTGCTGACGCGTGACGAATAACAACACGCCCCAATAAGCAGAAAAGAAGTAAAACAAAATGGCGCTGAGCGGCACACCGGTAAGCCAAAAATACGCAATCACCAATAAAAAAGCCGGCGATCACCCAGCAGGCACATCAAGCGTCCTCAAAACCAACCTGGAACAGACAAAAAAAAAAGAGGCAATCATAGAAAACAAAGATCCCCGCCCCCAAACAGGAAAAACATTAAAGAAAACGCGATTCTTTTTTTTGTCCTTACTGCCGGGGTTGGCCGCCGCAAGAAATAAAAAATGGTAGGGCGGTGGCCCCGGACGCTAGATACAGCACGACGTGTCGAATTATCCAAGTTGCAGCGGCTGCCCCGGACGTTAGATACAGCACGACGTGTCGAATTATCCAAGCTGCAGCGGTGGCCTCGGGCGTTAGATATATGACGACTTACAGTAGTAACCACGCTGCGGCTGCGCATCCTAAACACGTCTTTTTCGTTTTCCAGGGGACAACGCAAATGTGCTCGATTGTTCGAAGATCGACATTAATACTTTACGTGAAAAGGAGTCGCGCGACCGCATTTTTTTAGCTCAGTGGCAAACACGCTCACAATGTCATCCGGGGACGCGGGTTCGATTCCCGCAGAAGCCTAAGTTTTTTCCATTTTTTTTTTTTTGAATTCTTGTTTCATATTGCTTTTTAAACTTCTGGTTTGCAGGACGGTGTGCGAGTTCTGCAATCGCACTGATTCCATCTGTTTCGTGGTTTGTGCGGCTGCGGCTGCGGTGGTGGCCGCGTGAGAGTGAGTGTGAGAGAGCCATGCACCGCCCGCATACACACACTTCCTTCTCTCTCTGTGTGTGTGTCCCCTAGCATGGACTCTCGTCGTCGCCTCACCCCACGAAGCACACACAATAA
>NW_904963.1:0-966 GCF_000209065.1 Trypanosoma cruzi | reverse complement strand
TGGGATATTCTTCGCAATCGCATGTTTCACTTTTACTGAATCTGCTCTCTGTGCTGGTGGTTGCTCGCACGGAGGATTTTTCTAGTGCGTCATGTGACGTGTCTGTCTCCCCATGTGAGCTTTCTCTCTCCAGCGGGCAAATCAAGTGCGTTTTGTTCCTCTTGACATTTATGCAGGGCTGTGGCGACGCTGAGACGGTGCCGTGTGCAGTGAGGCTGGAGAACTACCTGGGCGTAGAAGTGACGTTGCGGGATGCGACGGAACAATTTGTTTTTGGCGAGGGTCTCACCCTTGAAAAGAGAACGTTGTCTTTCCCGGATTGTCTTCAGCTGATTGATGGAAAACGCGTGGATCATTTCGAAAAGGGCGAGATATCATTTTCCGACAATAAACATGCCGCTCTTCTTCATGCTGAGAAGGTGGCTGTTCTTGAAAATGGCGAGCACATTCATATCTCCACAAGTTTGCAGCCCGGTACCCTCGCACAAAATGTGACGTTTCGAACAGTTTTTCACGTCAAGAATTACTTATCCCATAATATATCGTTTCGTTCAATGCGTCAAGGGAGTGAGGTTGCCATGATCCGCCCAGGGGAGCTCTCTAGCATTCCTCTTAGTTGCCTCGACTCCACAGACGTCGTCACACTTTTGGCGTCGATTGAAGACAATAATGAGTCACGTGATGAGCTGCTCTGGGAGGAATCACCGCGTAAACTTCTTGAAGTGGCACTTTCACGTGGCGAAGACTCCATTGGGCGCCTCAAGGAGTTTTTGTTTGCAGAATCTTTGGCGTATGTTGATGTAACGTATCATTTAAAGGGTTGTTTGCTTACCATGCTTTTAGCCCCAGCTCGACCAGGCATTCATAACGGCACGCGATTCCCTATAAGAGTGCTTCTGTACATCCGTGACGATTTTGTTGAAGAGGCAGTTGTGGATCCCGACAATACGTTTGTGACACTCCGGC
>NW_904962.1:0-966 GCF_000209065.1 Trypanosoma cruzi | reverse complement strand
CCTGGTGAAAGTGATGTGAAGGCGATGTGCGTTTGATGGGGCGCCATCAGCCCGTGCGGGAGCAAGCGGAGTACTGGAAGGTGGTGAAGAGCCACATGGATGAAGTGGGACCTATTCCACGTTATATCTTTGACGAGCGAAAGTATGATAATTGGGTTCAACGGTGTCACAAGACCGTCGATGAGGCGACCTCTTCTGTAATCGCGCAATACACTGACTTGGGACTTTGTGGATCCTGGGATTGTAAGAAGGTGCTCTACTGGCTTTCGAAGATTGTCCGAGTACGAGGTGAAAATGCCGGTTGTGAATTTTTTTCCAATGTACCGGTGTCTGCTCACCTCGGAAATAAAACATTATTCAAGTCGGCGAAGTTAATGCAGCAGCATTATTTTAATTTGCTCATATCGGAGCTGACGGATTATCTCATATCAGAAAATTTTGGAAGGTGCACCGTGTTTGCATTTTTGAATGGATCTTTTGTGCGTGGAATAGAACGCAGACCGAGGGAGCTGAGGCCATCAACACAACGTAAGTCCCACCGCTGTGCGCTGGCGGTGTACTCACAGGAGGGCTCCACCAGGCACCATGTCTTACCGCCACTGGAACACTTTTCTGAGAGGATTGATGTGGAGTGCGGGGTGCTGTACGTAACGGAGGTGGAAAACTTTCCGCTGGTGGACGCCTTTTTCTTTGTGAAGTCAAATCCAATGACGCTGGTTGGGCTGCGGATGGCTGCGGCGGGTGGGCATCACACGACAACCAGCACTGTGAGGCAGTTCACTGAGTATCTGGCGGCATATTTTAATGGTTGGGAGGAGTTATCCCGACAACTGTCGTGGGAGATTATTTACGTGCAGCACGCAGACAGCACGCCGATGAATGACTGGCAGGGATGTGATGTCGTCGACTCCAATAATGTGAGCGGCGCGGAAAACAATGAAATTGCGGTGTTCTGGAACGAAAAGG
>NW_904961.1:0-966 GCF_000209065.1 Trypanosoma cruzi | reverse complement strand
GGCTGCGCATCCTAAACACGTCTTTTTCGGTTTCCAGGGGACAACGCAAATGTGCTCGATTGTCGAAGATCGACATTAATACTTTACGTGAAAAGGAGTCGCGCGACCGCATTTTTTTAGCTCAGTGGCAAACACGCTCACAATGTCATCCGGGGACGCGGGTTCGATTCCCGCAGAAGCCTAAGTTTTTTCCATTTTTTTTTTTTTGAATTCTTGTTTCATATTGCTTTTTAAACTTCTGGTTTGCAGGACGGTGTGCGAGTTCTGCAATCGCACTGATTCCATCTGTTTCGTGGTTTGTGCGGCTGCGGCTGCGGTGGTGGCCGCGTGAGAGTGAGTGTGAGAGAGCCATGCACCGCCCGCATACACACACTTCCTTCTCTCTCTGTGTGTGTGTCCCCTTGCATGGACTCTCGTCGTCGCCTCACCCCACGAAGCACACACAATAATGTGCCCATTGTATATATGCATGCACACCCATGCAGGCCCGTTGGTGCTCTCTTTTGCACGACACGCACCGCTGCCGTCCTGCCTGGCTGCATGGGCGGAGCACCGTAACTGTTTCTGTTTTGTTTTCATTGCATTGAGTGGGCGACCTCTCTCTCTCTCCCTGTGTGTGTGTTTTGCTTTACGGGAGCAATGAGAGTGTGTGTGCGCTGGTAGTCCCACGCTTCGGCTTTTTGTTTTGTTTTTCTTTTTGATTTTGTGGTTGAGTGCACCCATTCCGCGGCTGCGTGTGTGTGTGTGTGATGATATGAGTAATTTGCGTGTGTGCTTATCTGCCTCTCTCTGCCGTTGCTTTCTTCAGACTCTCTTGTGGCGCACAGCTGCTCTGCAAGTATAGGCGCTGACAAACACACACACACATGCACACACATGCCGTGCTTAAAACGCTGAGAATGCACGCACGCACAGGATTGTGGCTGCAGAGGCCCTCGCGAGGGGGAAAAAACCTGCATTTTTTTT
>NW_904960.1:0-966 GCF_000209065.1 Trypanosoma cruzi | reverse complement strand
CACCTCTTCCGATAACAACACGTGACGAGTGAGCACTGGATGCAGTTATCCCTGGCTGACCCCTGCTCCTTGATGCCACCAAGACACATGATGCAGATGCTTCTGTGCGCACGACACCTCTAGTCTGAGCTGCGCCGTGATTTTAGCACACGATCAAGTTATCCCTGGCTGATTCGCAACGCCAACGCGGTTCCCCTCTTTGCCCTTGAAACGCGCGTACGCACGCATAAACACATACATGCGTGCGCTGGTGCGTGTGTGTGTGTGTGTGTGTGTGTGTGTGTCTGCGGCGATGATGCTTGATAAGTTTCACTCTTGTCGGAGTCCAATCCGTGACGACACCTGTCTACAGGGTACCCGATGCTGATGCCCCACTTCCCACTCCCCGTTTCTCGCTTTCCTTTTCCTGACGGCGCCTCCTGTGTGACAGCGTGGGCCGAGGCTGCTAGTTTTAGACATGCGGTCGCCCCGACCAGCCGCCGCGACGAGCGATGACTCCGAGGTAAGAGCCGTCTTATTCCCGACACGGATGAAACACCACAGCTTGGAGGGCGTGCGGCGCAACGCTGCCGTCTCTCACAGTCTGACGTCGCGGTGCGGTCTCTTTCGGTGTGTTGCGTGGCGGGGTTGCGCGAGGGAATGCCTGGCCAAGGGATAGGGGGCGCCGCGACTGCCATTCGTTGTTTCCCTCTCTCTTTCCTTTCCTCGCTCTCTCTTTCTTCATTTGCTTTATGCCACGCCGAGTGGAGATGGGAGGAAACTGCCCGCTCAAGCATCCCCCTTTCTCTCTCTTTCTCTATTTCTTCTGCTGCGCTAACTGGGCGGGGGAGCATGATGCCGAACCGTGTGCCTCTGACACCTCTTCCGATAACAACACGTGACGAGTGAGCACTTGATGCAGTTATCCCTGGCTGACCCCTGCTCCTTGATGCCACCAAGACACATGATGCAGATGCTTCTGTGCGC
>NW_904959.1:0-966 GCF_000209065.1 Trypanosoma cruzi | reverse complement strand
CGCGTCACTGTGGTGGACTCGGTGCTGCTTGCAGAGAAGCGCGTTGCGTACCGCGGCGCCTACGACCTTGGCGACGCCTCCGCGTGCCTTGTGGTGCACAACGTGAATCTGACGGGGAGCGTGCTGACCATTGCGCGCACGCAGGTGGCGGCGGTGTTTCGCGACGCTGTTGGCGTGTTGGTGGTTGGCGGCGTGGCGCTGTCGTCGCGCGGTGCGCTGTACGTGGACGGGCTGTCGGTGCAGACGGCGCTGGGGCTGTGCGTGTCGGTGGAGGGCGGTGTTGCGGCCAGCGGCGGTTCTGTGGTGGCGTTTGTTGACAGCGACTTCCTGCTGTGCAAGCACGCGGTGTCTGTGCGCGGGGCTGTGAGCGTGTCGGGCTCCGCTGTGGCGCTTGTGCGGAGCGACTTTGCGTCGACGGAGGACTACGCGGTTGCGTTTGATTCGACGGTGAGCCTGGCCGGCGGGTCGATGCTGCTGGCGAAGGGCAACGTGCACGACGGCGTCTCGAGGGAGATGCTCTACGCTGCTGGCGCCGTGACCGCTGCTGGGAGCACGCTGAGCTTTGTGCGCAACCGAGCGCTGCTGCCGCGGATGCTGTCGGTGAGCCTGTCTCTCGCGGCTGGGGCGCATTTGAGGGTGGCATGCAACGACGCTGGTGGGCGAGTCCTGTCGACGGCGGAGGAGTACGCAGCGGCTGGTTTTGGCGACGCTGGGAGCATCGACGTTGCTGGGTGCGACGCCTGCGACAGGGACACGCACTGCTACGCGCCCGGGACGACGACGGCGAGCATGAAGGACGGTGTGTGCGTGTGCGCGTGCGGCAGCGGCGGGTACGGCGAGGCGTGCGTGCCTGTGGGAGCTCCCGCGCTGCCGCCTGCTGTGGGCACTGCGTCGAGTGTGTTCTTCCGCGAGGGCGTGACGGTGCGGTCGGTGTTCGTTGTGCCTGCCGGTGTGAGCGAGGTGACG
>NW_904958.1:0-966 GCF_000209065.1 Trypanosoma cruzi | reverse complement strand
GGTGCGTGTTCCAGCTGTTGGTGCTGTGTGTGGTGTGCCTGATTGCTGCTGTGCACCCGCCCGTGGGAGGCTGCCACGTCCAGTACTTCTGCATGGCGGCTGTGCTGGTTGCGGGTGCGGGCGTGGTTGCCTTCACGAACATGATGCGCTCGGCCTTCCTGACGGTGATGCGCACTGCGAGCTTTGTGCTGCTTGCACTGCTGTGCGTGGTGAGCGCGGCCAACCACCTTGCGCCGAGCGACGGCGGTGCGAGGGCGTACGTGGCCATCGTGCTGCTGCTGACGACTGTGCTGCTTGCGGTCGCTGTGTACAGTGTCGTTGTGTGGTACGCGGAGGACCGCCACTGGCAGGAGCTGCGCGAGCCGCAGCGTGGAGGGCTGGAGGCGCTGCTGCGCGATGACGAGGAGAGCGGCGAGGAGTCTCAGAAGCCCCACGAAATGACGTCATCGTCGTACGCCTCAGGCACCACCGTTGCGTCGTCGTACCGACCACCCGCACCGCCGCGGCTCGTGGCCGGTGACATTCGCTCAGACGCCCTGAGTCTTTTTGACCGTGCATCCAGTGCGAGCTGCAGCATTAATTATGCTCCTCTGGACAGGTGAGGATGGTTTGCTTGACGAAAGAGTTATCGCAGTTTCTCATTTTTGAGGTGGAAAGGCTCCGACCCCAACAGTACCGTTACGCGGCGAGACGACACAAAGCCCTCGCAGATGCGGCATGAAGTGGATGCGTCTGGCAGGGATCTTTTCTCTTTCCGTTATTTATAGGTTGATTGGGTGATTGTTTGTTGCTTTTGTTTTATCGATTATCGACGACAACGGATTATCGAACTATCACGCTGGCCCGGGGCGGATGCGTAACGTGTGTGTGTGCGTGTGTTTTGCGCCCGCCGCTGCAGCACCGAGTATGGGGGCTAGTGCTCTCTCTCTTTCATATCTGCTCTCAGTAGTGGGGACGTGCTCGACG
>NW_904957.1:0-966 GCF_000209065.1 Trypanosoma cruzi | reverse complement strand
CCCTTTCCGTTATGTCATGTACGAGTAGAAAGTAACTGTGCAGCTCATCGTCCATGCATGGCATGTTGCGCCGTGTATCGACAGGTTGCTTTTGTGGTTCTCTAAATTCCCGCATAATACCATCAATGCCACCTTCCTCAAGTGTCGAGGCGGCGTAAATGCACCCCACCGGGTGGTCAATGGTATCAAAGTGGCTGCAGCGCACCACATACGCGTAGTCGCGAATAAATTGTGAGTACCACGCAGGGTGGGAACGCTCCAACAGCTGCGATGCCACCTGCGCAGAAAGCCGTGGCTCCTCCACAACGCCACCATTTTCCTTCAATAAAAACGACATGGCACGGTCCAGTTGTTCCCCGTATGCCAACTCCATCGCCACGTGATCACGCAGCAAGTGACGGAAGTAACGTGCAGACTGCAGCGCCTCCACCTCACGCACACAATCCAGACGCGTGAATCGTACGCCGAATTTGCGCACCTGTATAGTGTCAGCGCGATCTCCAATGTGGGCAAAGAGCTCCGTTGGATGAACAGAGAAGGGTCGGAGCATCTGAACTAAATCCATGCCATTACGCCGACATGCCTGTTCTGTCATGGGACTAGCAAACACCAACACAACCGGATGCCGGTAACGATTCTCCACCCACTGCTTAAACTCCATCTTGTCGGATCACGTGATACACACGTATCCTCACACACACACACACACACACACAGAAATCCTTTTTCCTTTTTCCTTTTTTCTCCTTTCCCTTCTTCTCCGTTTGCTTGTTTTTATTTATTATTTTCTTTTCTGTTCGCTCTCCCTCCTCCCTTTCTCCCTCAATATATATATATATGTGGGGAAAAAGAAAAAAAAAAAAGAAGGGGTGGTTGGCTTGGGAGGATAAAACGGTGGGGTGGGTGGTGGGTGGGCAGTGATCCCAACCCGGACTCCTACTGCTTGAAGACACAAAGAAGAAGCCC
>NW_904956.1:0-966 GCF_000209065.1 Trypanosoma cruzi | reverse complement strand
CGCTTTTTCGATAAAATGGATCCTGATGTATCTGAACGCATGTTGAAGGCGAAAGTCCACCCTATTTCAGAAATTCCCAAGCCAGTCGCTGTGACTGAGAATTGGCCAATGTTACAAGTGGAGGAATCCATGTTTGCTCGTCTATTAAAGGAGCCAGGCCAATTGAACGCTGCCCAGGCCGTCCTCGGTGACGATGAGGAGGAGGAGGATCACGCAGGTGCTGGATGGGATGAGGACGATTATGATGATACTAATAACAATGCGGGAATGAGTATGGATGGGGAGCGGGAGGAAAGAGAAGTAGAGGGTGAAGGGTGGGACGATGACCTTGAGATTCAGGTACCACCAGACTACGGGGCGGACGGGGCACAGAAGGGAGCGTACGTTGTGCCAGTGGAGCACCCGCCGCTTCCTCAGCACTGGGTTGAGATGTATTCACTTCCGGCATTCCACGTCGCGGCAGGATCTTTTGCAACGGCTTTTGATTTGCTGCGACGCCAAATTGGTTTGTGTGACCCTGAACCACTGAAACCGTACATGATGAACCTGTGGACCTCCGCAAACGCCTCACGACCGTCATGGATTGTTACATCCGTTGTGTTCCCCTTGACCAAATATCCGTCTGGGGAACAACGGGGTGCCCATCACGCTCCTTTGCTTCCGGAATACATTCCGGTGTTGACAGAGAAGCTTCGGGCCGGATACACGGCATTTGTAGAGGGACGCTTTGCGGATGCCCAAGCTCACTTTGTTGGGATCATGCATCAAGCAGTTTTTGCCACGTACGAGGACGAAAAGCAGCGCGCATCCCTTCTTGAGCTTATTACAATTGCTTCTGAATATGCGCGCGCTCTCAGCGTACAACTTCACTGTCGCAGTATTGACGGAAACTCTAAGGAGGCACTGGAGCTCTCTCTATATTTTACGCACTTTAAGCTTCAGCGTTCTCATCTCACCCTGGCCCTC
>NW_904955.1:0-966 GCF_000209065.1 Trypanosoma cruzi | reverse complement strand
TGTGTGTGTGTGTGTGTGTGACCTCTTTTTGTCTCCTGTTTGGGCGTGGGTGCTTGGCGATGTCTTGGGCCGTCATCAGGAGACCCGTGAAGGTATGTGCCACAGTGGCCGCGGCAACCGCGTTCTCTTGGTTGTATTCTTGTCGCCCGGTGGTTGTGACACAGGAAGCACCAACGATTGCTCTGGACAGCAACGTTGGCTCTGCAGTGGAGCCGCTTTGGGATTACATGTCTTTTTTGGACGCACACACCGGAGAATGGAAAGTGGAATCTAGTAATTTTTTGAAGCGTGGTGAGGTGAGTCGACATACTGACGAGCCCAAGGTGCAAGTGCTGCGACTGGGCTCCTCATATTCGCCGGATGCCGGGAATGGGCATCCAATACCTTTCATGCGTGTTGTTGGATTTTTTCCCGACGCATTCCCAGAAGAGATCTTTAATTTTATGACGGATCTCTACCTGCGGCGACAGTGGGATCGTAATTATCACATGTTTTGCAAGTGGGACTGCTCCACAGGGCAGAGTGCTCCAGAAACGCTGAATTCAGTCAAGAGGCCAATCGAAATGGTTGCAAAGAAGAGACCAGTGTGCCAAAATGACGTTTGTCTTTTGATTCCTGATATTAAAGAAGAAGTTGTTGACCATGGATGGTTTGCGCATCGTGTCGGCCATTCACTTCTTGACCGATTTGGAATTGCTGACCGTCTTTTTGCTTACCAGCGCCGCTCTGTTTGCTACACAAAGTTGGGCAGCGGTGCAAGCCCGCTGAAGGTATATGATATCCTCTATAGTGGAAGTGGCGAGACGGTTAAGAAAGCGACTGAGCAATCTGAACCGTTTGCCGAGTGGTTACATTTGTGTGAAAGCGAGAAAGAAGCTACTCGTGTGAGTGTAAATTATCACATATTTTTGATATTCCTATTGCTGATGCTGCGTCTCAGCTTTGGGCTGATCCGGTGCGCCTCGC
>NW_904954.1:0-966 GCF_000209065.1 Trypanosoma cruzi | reverse complement strand
TCCCTCAACACGCTCGCCGCCCTCCCCCTCCGTGTGTCCTCCGTGTGTCCTCCGTGTGTGTGTGTGTGTATTTTCTCCACGCACGTTGGGCGCGCAGACCGGCACCACAAACTCCAGTACTCTCGCTGTTGCCGGGCGAGAGAGAACTGAGAACGGACGTACACGGCAAAAGACAAAAAGAGCGCCATGAACCACAGCGCAACAACAAACGCACATTCATTTCTACCGCAGTCAAATACACGCGCACACGCACGCAAATGCCGTTTCGCTCTATTTTCCTTTTTCGTTTTAACCCTTGTCCAGCCCCTGACCTTCACTTACATTCATTACCGCCTTTTGCCAGCCGTGCGGCCTCGTCCCAAGCGGCCTAAATAAAGGCGCCCCGCCACGTACAAAACAAGACAAACAGCGCGGGTGAGGTACATGGTCAAATAATTCCCCACCCGGGAGTGGGGCAATAAAAAAGAAAAAAAGGACACAGACAACAAGGCGGAAATGTGGACGTGCGGGCAGCACAGAAAAAGCAAACACAAAGGAAAAATAGATGCCACAATGCCAGAACCAAACTACATATGAAAAAAGTGGGCCATCTCCCCATACTGGGAGCCACACCACCGGCACTGACAGCAGCCGCACCGTGGGACGCTCCGCTCACAAGTAAACCACACGAACACACAAGAATAAATCCCCAGCGGCTCCCAACCGCGAGGTGAGGGCTCTGGAGTGGGAAGGCCAAAGCAACGCACACAAACAAAAAACACGCTGAATCCCCTCCATCTCCCAATCGCACAATTAACAGAATAAAATGTATCAAAAACACAGACTCACATACATCGTTCATTGACGGCCCAGCACACACACGCACATCCTCATCACGTGCCCCCAGCAGAAGCACACACGCACGCGGGTCGAGTGCAGGGAGTGGCACGCTCCACGGGGGCACGGGGTAGTCAATGACACATTCCA
>NW_904953.1:0-966 GCF_000209065.1 Trypanosoma cruzi | reverse complement strand
TCTTTGTTTTTCTATGATTGCCCCCCCCCCCCCCCCTTTTTTTGTCTATTCCAGGTTGGTTTTAGGAGGCTTGATGTGCCTGCTGGGTGATCGCCGGCTTTTTTATTGGTGATTGCGTATTTTTGGCTTACCGGTGTGCCGCTCAGTGCCATTTTGTTTTACTTCTTTTCTGCTTATTGGGGCGTGTTGTTATTCGTCACGCGTCAGCACACACCGAGCAACATGTCAAAAAAACAAAACGCAGGCTTCTTCGCCCCTCGCGAGGGCCTCCGCAGCCACAATCCTGTGCGTGCGTGCATTCTCAGCGTTTTAAACACGGCATGTGTGTGCATGTGCTTGTGTGTTTGGCAGCGCCTATAATTGCAGAGCAGCTGTGCGCCACAAGAGAGTCAGAAGAAAGCAACGGCAGAGAGAGGCAGATAGAACACACGCACAAATTACTCATATCATCACACACAAACACACACACGCAGCCCGCGGAATGGGTGCTCTCAACCACAAAACAATGAAAAACAAAACAAAAAGCCGAAGCGTGGGACGACCAGCGCACACACTCTCATTGCTCCCGTAAAGCAAAACACACACACAGGGAGAGAGAGAGAGGTTGCCCACTCAATGCAATAAAAACAAAACAGAAACAGTTACGGTGCTCCGCCCATGCAGTCAGGCAGGACGGCAGCGGTGCGTGTCGTGCAAAAGAGAGCACCAACGGGCCTGCATGGGTGTGCATGCAATATATACAATGGGCACATTATGTGTGTGCTTCGTGGGATGAGGTGAGGGCGAGAGTCCATGCAAGGGGACACACACAGAGAGTGGGTGAAAGACGAGTGTGTGTGCGGGCGGTGCATGGCGCTCTCTCACTCACTCTCACGCGGCCACCACCGCAGCCGCAGCCGCACACACCACGAAACTGATGGAATCAGTGCGATTGCAGAACTCGCACACCGTCCTGCAAACCAGAAG
>NW_904952.1:0-966 GCF_000209065.1 Trypanosoma cruzi | reverse complement strand
CTCTCACTTTTTCCTTTTATTTGTAACTCACCGCAGCGTGCCTCCATTGTTACCGTATCCACTGTCGCTGTGTGTCTCCGTGTCCCGTTGAGTGTCCCTCTGCTGGCCGTGCTGTTGACATGCCCCCACTTCTTCTTTCCTGCTAGTGGCACCGATGGTCCGCGACGACGATTGTTTGTGCTCCCCTTTGCGATGGCACGAGGGTGACTGGGCGCTGGCCTGCTGAGTGTGCTCGGAGGGAAGCGGATGGTGTGTGCAGTGCGTCACTGTGAGTCGTTCTGCCAATCCGTGGGTGCGGAGGGAAGTAAAGGACTGCAGCGTGGACTTGGATCCGCCCGTCCCTTTCGTTGCGGCCGTGTGTGTGCTGGGCGCATGGCTCTATCTTGCGGTGCGACGTGGATGGCATTGCTTTTGTTTGTGCCCTTGTGCATGCGCTGTGCGGCGGGCTTCTCTTCCCCATGACACCGCCCTTGTGCGTGGGCGAGTGGAGGGAGCGGAGGTGTGAGGGAGTGAGGGTGGCCGTTGTTTCCGCACATCTGGATCTTCCACAAAAGTGGCATTTTTCGGCAGCCTCTCGCAGCACCCAGGCCGTGGATCGAGAGGATGGGAGGGTCTGCTCCAAGCACAACGAGGACAACAAGATGCAGTTCATGACGGCCAACCTGATCCGCGGGTGGTTCCAGCGCATGGAGCACGTGCGCAAGTACGCGTTCGGCGTTGCACTCATCATTGGGGAAGAGAGGCGGCACGACATTGTGGCGCTGTGGGTGTTCCGCGGCCGGGGCGTGCCGGCGATTGTGGAGGACGTGGAGGACACGGAGCTGTTCGACTGGGAGGAGGTCGCCGACGTCGCGGCGCAGCGGGAGCGCATCACGGACTACCTGTGCTGGGAGGGCCCGACGATCCCGAGGCCTGTGCTGGAGGGGCGTGTGTTCAAGTGAGCGTGGCGTGCTGGTGAGGGACGGA
>NW_904951.1:0-966 GCF_000209065.1 Trypanosoma cruzi | reverse complement strand
GCGACATACCCACCCCAAAGGTGGACGAGCTCTGGCGGACACATCCCGACGCAGAGCCCATGGAAACCGTGGAAGAAATGTGTATGGATGCATCCGATGATTGCAAAGGTGATCATTTGCCTCGACTACATCGGGAGTTGCACGACAGCTATGTGCAGGGCCGTTTCTTATTTCTAGGGGAATCCACACAAGGACTCTACAGTTCCCAGCCGTGGCTTGCGTTTTGGGCCCTGCAGGCTGCGGATGTGCTTGATATCACGGAGGAACTCTATGAACACGTCTCCCCTGATGCGCTCGGTAACTTTATTCTTGGCTGTTTACAGGAGGTGAAGAAAAGTGGCACCAGCAACGATGATGATATGAGGAATAATCCGATGGATATGGATGAACAGCAGGAGTCTGTGTTATTACGAAATCCCGTAAGCATTTTCGATGACGATAACGATGATGGAAAGCGTCTTGTTGGATTTGCAGGTGGACAGCTTGCGCAAATACCGCATTTGGCCGCATCCTACGCTGCACTGTGCTCGCTTTGCATTTTGCCGAGGACAACGTACCTCCGTGCTCTTCCCCGTGCTGCCATAAAGCGTTGGCTACTCTCGCTACGTTGCAAGGATGGCAGCTTCTGCATGCACACCGGTGGCGAGGCAGACATTCGTGCATCGTACTGTGTGGCGGTCATGACGGTGTTGCTTCAGCTCAATGACGTTCCCGCGTATACGGACGGACGGGACGACACGGTAATTACAGAACAAACAGCAGCTTTTGTGGCGTCATGTCAGACACATGAGGGAGGATTTGCGTGTGGGTTAAACGCATCGGAGGCTCATGGAGCCTACACACAGTGTGGTCTTGCTGCCCTAATACTGATGCGTTCTCCGCATCTTTGCAAATACGCAGCGTTGCGGCGGTGGTTATCAGCAAGGCAGCTGAAATTCGAGGGCGGTTTCAATGGAAGAACCAACA
>NW_904950.1:0-966 GCF_000209065.1 Trypanosoma cruzi | reverse complement strand
GAAACAAAAATTTAGACCACAGCGTGTGGTGCAGCAGCCACTCGAAAACGATCCGCCGAGTGCAGCACCCATGTGGGCAAGATCTCGCGAAACTCCTCCAAGCAGCGGATAGTTCAGGGTTGTTTGGCGTCCAGTGTGTGAACACGCAAACAGACATTGAAAGAGAGTGCCTCTGACCACCACCATTCATAATTCGAAACAAAAATTTAGACCACAACGTGTGGTGCAGCGGCCGCTCGAAAACGATCCGCCGACTGCAGCACCCATGTGGGCAAGATCTCGCGAAACTCCTCCAAGCAGCGGATAGTTCAGGGTTGTTTGGCGTCCAGTGTGTGAACACGCAAACAGACATTGAAAGAGAGTGTCTCTGACCACCACCATTCATAATTAGAAACAGAAATTTAGACCACAACGTGCGGTGCAGCGGCCGCTCGAAAACGATCCGCCGACTGCAGCACCCTTGTGGGCAAGATCTCGCGAAATTCCTCCAAGCAGCGGATAGTTCCGGGTTGTTTGGCGTCCAGTGTGTGAACACGCAAACAGACATTGAAAGAGAGTGCCTCTGACCACCACCATTCATAATTCGAAACAAAAATTTAGACCACAACGTGTGGTGCAGCGGCCGCTCGAAAACGATCCGGCGAGTGCAGCACCCATGTGGGCAAGATCTCGCGAAACTCCTCCAAGCAGCGGATAGTTCAGGGTTGTTTGGCGTCCAGTGTGTGAACACGCAAACAGACATTGAAAGAGAGTGCCTCTGACCACCACCATTCATAATTCGAAACAAAAATTTAGACCACAACGTGTGGTGCAGCGGCCACTCGAAAACGATCCGCCGAGTGCAGCACCCATGTGGGCAAGATCTCGCGAAACTCCTCCAAGCAGCGGATAGTTCAGGGTTGTTTGGCGTCCAGTGTGTGAACACGCAAACAGACATTGAAAGAGAGTGTCTCTGACCACCACCAT
>NW_904949.1:0-966 GCF_000209065.1 Trypanosoma cruzi | reverse complement strand
CACACACAGAGAGAGAAGGAAGAGTGTGTGTGCGGGCGGTGCATGGCTCTCTCTCACTCACTCTCACGCGGCCACCACCGCAACAGCAGCAGCCGCACACGCAACAACAACAAGAAGAAGACGCAGAAGAGGAGAGATGGTGTGGGAGACCGCGGTGCTGCTGTCACTCTCAACGTCTGCGGTTTCCTTGCCCTCCGTTACACTCTTAGGGTTAGTTGTTGGAGCATTCTTCTCTCCTGTGAAGGTTACGGTGCCGTTTTTGTTTGGGTGGCTTACATCATGAGTGGTCGGTTAGGCCGTTGTAATAGTTTCAGGTTCTGCAGCTGAAGGACTTGGAGTGGGACTCTCACCGTCGCCCAATCCCTCATTTTTTCCATCGGTGTTGTTAAGGGATGCAGTTGGGGATCCTACACGGGCAGTGTTGGCAGCCGCCTCACTGGTTGCCGCGTCGTCAATGGAGGGACTGCTAGCATCCTCCGACGCCAGAGTGTCAATACCACCAGCATCGGGCTTCAGAGCTTGATCAGTTGTGTTTTTGGTTTCACTGTCTTCATTTGGGTTCCGTGTGGCACGTGAATGTTCGGGAGTTTCTTCAGCTGTCAGTTCCTCTTTTGAGTTCACTGTTTTATTCGCTGTCGGCACTGTTGACGGTGATGGCTGTGCTTTTGGTGCCGCTGGAGCGCCTGGTAATTGTGTGTCAATACCATCAATTGCTTTTGGATTTTTATGATTTTGATTTATATTTGGGTCTGCCAGTTCTGTGTCCGTCCCTTTCAAATGAGTGGCAATGGTTTCCTGACTATCCAATAGAACCTCCCCATCGGTAGTCAAAGGTTTGACAGTAGAACCATCATTCTTCTCTTTACACATAGATTTATCGGGTGGTGCTTGATCAAAGCTTCCTCCATCTGACATGTCTCGTTCACTGGGATGAGAATCACCCTCAGACGCAGTTTTCATTGTCTT
>NW_904948.1:0-966 GCF_000209065.1 Trypanosoma cruzi | reverse complement strand
TCAAATTTGCACTGGAAGTAAAAATCCACAAAGGCTATGGCGTGGCTCGACGTCGTCACAAACGTACTGCCTGCCACCAGTATCTGGGAGCTCACACCAAAATCACCTCCGAACACCAACTCACCAGCAACCAATACCGAGGATGTCACGTTCACGTGCACGCGTGCACAACTCCCCCTGATCGACAGGCCCTTGAGAACGCACTGCAGCAGTGTGATGTTGAGTGTCTGTTGTGGCGCGTCGAAGCTCCACAGGTCCAGCACAATCGCGGCGGTGAAGGTCACGTTGACAAAGCACAGACCGCGCACACCGGGATCAGGATCGTCCACGGAGCTGATGCTGCCACCATGCACGCAGCGGACCTCCGTGTCCTTCGCGTCGGGCAGCGGGAGCGGCCCAAGACCGTCCGGAACCGCAGCTGGCAGACACGTGTCACCGTAGCCGCCAGCAGCGCACTCACACTCACAGCCGCTGATGCTGCTCGTCCTCGCTGCAAAGCACACAGCGTCCACAGTGCACGCGCCACAGTCCAGTGCCGCCACGGGTGCTCCAATATTGAGGTCGTCTTCGTAATTCGTCACAGGAGAGCCCCTTAGCTCGTTGCACATGCCGTAGATTATCGGGCGCGAGACGGATGGTGGTGGCCAGTTGCTTGTCATGTGTGCAATAGTTGACGAGTACGAGCCGTACGTGAAGTTGTTGTCAAGTATCGACCACACACTCTGGTCGCAGAACACCACGCCGTAGTATTCTGTCACGTACACAACGTAGGCGGTGCGGAACTCGTTGTTGCGGTGCACCAGCCAGCTGCCGCCAGTCACAGTCAGCGTGTTTGCAATGAGCATGGCGAAGCCGAGACGGAACGTGCTGGACACAATCTGCAGCACGCTGCCACCATCCACCGCAACATCCTCAAACACACACGCGCCTTTATAATATTCGGTGCTCGGAGCAATCCACGAGCTG
>NW_904947.1:0-966 GCF_000209065.1 Trypanosoma cruzi | reverse complement strand
TGTTCTTTGCCTGGAGGATTCTCTTGATTTTGTTCCTCTCGCTCCTTTTCTGTTTCATCATTCTTTTCTTCCCCTTCTTCTTCTTCATTGGAACCATCATTGCCTTTGTGTTGTCCCGAAGAATAATCTCCTGCAGGATTAATTGGTGTTTTTGCTTCAACATTTGTTTGTTGTTCTTTTCCCTGCGTCACTTGATGTCCTTCTCCATTTATTGTATCCTCTTCTTGGACTGGAGTTTGGTGATTATTCGGCTTTAGTCCACTTCCTTCTTTTTCTTTTTTTGGTTGCTTGCACTTGGGCATTTGGTTCTGTTTCTTTTTCTGACTGGTTTTGTGTTCCACTTTTGACTTGGCGTTGTTTTTCAGGTTTTGGTTCACTTTCATTTATAATTTTCATTTTTCCATCAGCGGCTTGTGACTTTCCTCCTCCTCCTTCAGGTAGTGGTGTTGGTGGTATTTCTTCCCCATCCGCATCCTCATCCTCATCTTCTGCTTGCCCTTCTGCTCTGATTGGGCTTTCAGGTGGTGATGTGACCACACTTTGCTGGTTGGTGCTGTTTCCTGTTTGTGCACCCAACGATGCTTTTGCGTTTTCGGGACCTCCCTTGACTGAAACTGGCATTGCCTGCAGTCCAGCACTACCGACACCAGCATCAGGTCCTGAACCCCCGGAATTTTCATCCTTTTTCTTTTCGGCATCTTTCCCACCATTGGCCGACGCGGCACCGCACCACAGCACGCAGAGGGCACACACCAGCAGCACACGGCCAGTCATCATCGCCATCACTCCTGTCACTTGCGTGCAGCCTCCAGCTCAAACTAACAACCCGTCAACGCAGAGTCAAAGCAAAAGGAGAGACAAGTCACACAGCCACGCACAGTAACAAAAGGCAGCAGTCCAGCAACGCACACACAACATATGACAGAGGGAATCAATAAGGGCAAGAAAAAGTTCACCACCCTGCAT
>NW_904946.1:0-966 GCF_000209065.1 Trypanosoma cruzi | reverse complement strand
TTTCGCTGCTTCTTCTGCTTGCCGCTGCCGCCGCGGTGCCAACACTCAGCAGTTGGTGCAAGAGAGAAAGGCCTATATCAACTGGCATGTTCCTATCAGTATATACATACGCTCTGCTTGTCCGTATACTTTGTACCAGGGACATGCTGTATGCACTCTCCCTCTATTGTGTTGGTTGCTGATGTGGCGGCACCACGCGTGCATTATGGGTTGGGATAAGAAATTGTTTGACTTCTTCTGGAGGATACTGTGCTGTGTTTGTGTGCGTGTACGAGGGATCTGTGTGGTTTTGATTTCCCTATTTTTATTTAGCTGCTTTGGCATTGTGTAATGATACTTCCCTTCTCCATTATGTGTGTTCTGAAGTGTTGCTAGGGCACCGGGAGTGGATGCCTGTGGACGCACGCCGTGCATTATGCGCTACATTGGTGGGAGGGGAGACTGACATAACTGGCGGGATTCAGTAAGGCGCTTTTTGCCCACAGACCCTGCAGCTGCAGCAGCCTGAGTGGCGCCTTGCATATGGACGTGTGGATTGTTTTTCTCTTGCGAGGCCTTTTACTGCGTGTCATTTTCCGCTCGGGTACCGTGCCCGTGGCAGCAGCGGCGGCATCAAAAGGGCTGTGTGCGTGGAGAGTCCTTGATTGAGTGCCTGTCTTACTTCTCTGTTCTGTTGATTGATTGTACCGTGTGCCGGCCAAACGGTTGACATGACGTTCTTCTGACGGCGGGGTCCACGTGAGACGATGTTGCGTCGCGTGCTTTGTTGCGGGTGTGTGATTTCCGCAACGGTTTTTGGGCGGTTGACTGTTGGGTCGTTGAGGGCGGCGTGGCGACGGGTGTGGATGGACCCGATTGTGTGCCGTGGCTGTTCGTGCGGGGGAGCCGCGGGAAGGAGGAAGGCGGCGGAGCGATGGACTCACGAGGAGTGCGGTAGCGTGCAGCCATGAAGATTGGCGACAGGGA
>NW_904945.1:0-966 GCF_000209065.1 Trypanosoma cruzi | reverse complement strand
AAGTGGCGTGTGCTGAAGGCGAGAGAAGGCCAGAGGAAAATGTATTGTCCTTGTGATGAATATTGCCTGCAGTTACCGTGGAAAATGAATTCCCGTGGTGTGCGGGGATTGCTTTTTTCTTGTTTCATTGCTTTTTTGTTGCTGTGGGCGCTGCGCCTCCACTTTTGCGTGAAGGCCGTCCGTGAGGGGCGCGGACACGACAGACGCCTTCGCCATGTGTAGTACATGTGGTGGGGCCTTGTGTGCCGCCCTTGCTGGTCTCTCCCTCCTCCATCTGTGTGTTGTTCTCGCTGCATGACTGTGTGTGTTTGTGTGTGCCTGTTGCCGCGGATTGGAGTGTGTGTCGTGCGTGGTGTGCGGCGTACGGTGCACGCCTGGCTGCTGCTCTCTCGTCTTGTGTGGTTTGCCCTCCGTGTGTGTCTGCCGCACCTCTCTTCTCCTCTGTTGCTCTCCATTTTCCTCACTGTGCAGATCAGCTCCACACCACTGAACGACCACACTCACGATGATGATGACGTGCCGTCTGCTGTGCGCCCTGCTGGTGCTCGCCTTGTGCTGCTGCCCGTCCGTGTGTGTGCCAGCGAGTGCTAATGATAAGAAAAATTCTACCACCACCACTACGACCACAACGACGACGACCACAACGACTACCACCACGACTACCACTACGACGACAACAACTACAACGACTACGACCACGACTACCACTACACAAGCACCAACTGCGACCACGACTACCACTACACAAGCACCAACTGCGACCACCACTACCACGGAGGCGCCAAGCATTACGACTACAGAGGCGCCAACTACGAGGACCACCCGCGCACCGCCACTTCTTCGCAAAATTGACGGCAGTCCCAGCAGCCCTGCGTGGGTTTATGCCCCGCTGGTGCTCGCGGTGTCCGTGCTGGCTTACAGCAGTCTGTGCTGAGGGGAAGTGTGGGCTGTGAGTGCCGGCACACA
>NW_904944.1:0-966 GCF_000209065.1 Trypanosoma cruzi | reverse complement strand
GGGTTGTTTGGCGTTCAGTGTGTGAACACGCAAACAGACATTGAAAGAGAGTGTCTTTGACCACCACCATTCATAATTCGAAACAAAAATTTAGACCACAACGTGTGGTGCAGCAGCCGCTCGAAAACGATCCGTCGACTGCAGCACCCCTGTGGGCAAGATCTCGCGAAACTCCTCCAAGCAGCGGATAGTTCAGGGTTGTTTGGCGTCCAGTGTGTGAACACGCAAACAGACATTGACAGAGAGTGCCTCTGACCACCACTATTCATAATTCGAAACAAAAATTTAGACCACAACGTGTGGTGCAGCAGCCGCTCGAAAACGATCCGTCGACTGCAGCACCCATGTGGGCAAGATCTCGCGAAACTCCTCCAAGCAGCGGATAGTTCAGGGTTGTTTGGCGTTCAGTGTGTGAACACGCAAACAGACATTGAAAGAGAGTGCCTCTGACCACCACTATTCATAATTCGAAACAAAAATTTAGACCACAACGTGTGGTGCAGCAGCCGCTCGAAAACGATCCGTCGACTGCAGCACCCATGTGGGCAAGATCTCGCGAAACTCCTCCAAGCAGCGGATAGTTCAGGGTTGTTTGGCGTCCAGTGTGTGAACACGCAAACAGACATTGAAAGAGAGTGCCTCTGACCACCACCATTCATAATTCGAAACAAAAATTTAGACCACAACGTGTGGTGCAGCAGCCGCTCGAAAACGATCCGCCGAGTGCAGCACCCATGTGGGCAAGATCTCGCGAAACTCCTCCAAGCAGCGGATAGTTCAGGGTTGTTTGGCGTCCAGTGTGTGAACACGCAAACAGACATTGAAAGAGAGTGTCTCTGACCACCACCATTCATAATTCGAAACAAAAATTTAGACCACAACGTGTGGTGCAGCAGCCGCTCGAAAACGATCCGCCGAGTGCAGCACCCATGTGGGCAAGATCTCGCGAAACTCCTCCAAGCAGCG
>NW_904943.1:0-966 GCF_000209065.1 Trypanosoma cruzi | reverse complement strand
GAGATAATGGCGAGATGGAAGGGAACCGGCGCGAGGCGGTGGCTCAGGCGGGGGTCTCCGCATCCAGTCCATCTGACATGCGCGTGTGTTCTCAAATATCGAGAGCCGCGCGCGCAGGCAAAGGACGTGGAGCGGCGGCATATTAGCCTCCAGTAGCGCGGATTCCGGGTCGACAGTGCTCGGAGCTCCGCTGACAATGCGTGCTAGGGTTGCGTACGTCTTCTGCATCTCATTCCTCGCTGAATCCGTCGCTACTGCCCATATGAGCTCGCTGCCATAGCGTAATTTGGAAGCACCGTATCCAATGACGAACGTGCGTAGGTCATGTGGAGATGGTCCCGCCTCTTTGTGCGCTATGCAGCGTAGCTGCGATATCCGTTGCGAAGTGGCAGCGCATTGCTTGGTGGCCGCCACATTTAGCGTCAGTCGTGGATCGAGATCCATGCCGAGAAGCTTCGTAGTTCGCGATGCCCCCATGGTCATGACTGGGATTTGACATCCAGCCACTACCAGGGGCCACCTTCCTTCACGATCATAATCTGACTCCGTGTGCGTGGAAAGTGTGAACCAGGCAGCTTCACACTTTGACGGGTTAATGGCCAGGCCATTTTCCTGACTCCACGCATGCAGTTTTTGAAGAACCATGTTGGCAGTGGGAATGGCGTCTTCCCGGGACTGCCCCTTAACGATAATAGAGAGGTCGTCCGCATACATGTCTGCCGTGACACCCGCAAAGCTGTTCAGCAGATTGAGAAGTGGGTGTACGTAAAGGGTGAACAAATACGGTCCCAGCACGGACCCCTGAGGAACTCCTCGCAGCATGGGACGCCGATCGCTGTGTCTGTGGCCAACTCGTGTCTTCGCGTAGCGACCACATAGAAAGTTTCTAAGCCACCTTCTACAATTCACCCCCGGAATATTAGCCAGCAAGCGACTGAGGACTCGATGATCTATGGAGTCAAAAGC
>NW_904942.1:0-965 GCF_000209065.1 Trypanosoma cruzi | reverse complement strand
AGAGACGCCATGCTTTCTTGTACTGGCTGCGCATCCCCATCTCCAGTGGTCTCCCTTGACTGCAGGGTTGTTGGGTTTGCTCCCTCCTCCGGCGCGGATTGTTCTTCCTCCCCCATCGGGCTTTCCACTTCCGTAGTGAAGAAATCCTCGCTGTGCGTTGTCTCAAATTCGCCTGCTCCTGCAACAGCGGCCGTAGGCGAATTGTTGTTTTCGCCAGAGGCGGCCGGTGCTGCTTCCCCCTCACTGCCTGTTGGAGTGCTGGTATTGCTTCCCGCTTGGTAGTCGTGTTGCGCCACGGCAGCCTCGGCGTCTCCCTGTGGCAATGGCTTCGACTGAAGAGCAGCTGAGTCAGCATCCTCCGATTCGGTGCCACGGCCGGACCCAATACTCTCTGCAACAGGGACGGGCGCCTCTGGTGAACTTTGTCTCAAAAATTCCGGGCGTACCGTCCTGCCCCACACCCTCTCCTCGTCGTCCCATGAAACCACGGGAACGACACTGCCGCCGGTGGCGGATATCGTGCACACCTCCGCGTACTCAGGACAAATGACGTTTTCCTTATCGTAGGGTGGTGTGTCCCATGTAATCGGCGTCCCGTCTGTGCATGGGAACCAATCGACGTAACGATTTTTGGGATCTTTCAGATACACCTGCCCGCCAAGACACCTCAGTTCCGCATGCATGGCAGCACTCAGATACGTCTCCTTCGGGTACCTTGCATCTGTCGTGTTGGTGGGAAGCGTGTCCAGACACCACGAAGAGGGCTTATCCCAGGGTCTCGCAGAGAAATATTCTTCCTTCTTAAAAGCAGCCTCAAGGTCCATCACGTCCATCGCGGGATCAATGATGGGGCAACTGTCCATTGAGTGCTGTTTTGAGAATTCAATGATGCTCCGCCGACACAAACCGCGGGAATAACGATCCGACGCGCAGCGTTCGACACCATCGTCTCTGTGCAGAACATG
>NW_904941.1:0-965 GCF_000209065.1 Trypanosoma cruzi | reverse complement strand
GAAGGAGTACCACCACCATTGGAACCATTAACAACGACACTGAATGGAAACCCAGCAAAAACTTTAAATGCAACACCAGCGAAAGGACAGTCCAGCTCTGATGACGGCTCTGCCCAGGAAGAAGGACTCAAATCACCAACACTAAAAGCACCTGCAGCACCAGCAGCAGCGGCAGAAACAACAACACAAACAAAAGATGAAAACCCCTTCCTTGCAGATGACCCTTTAGTGCAACATGTAGAAGCATCTCAACACGACATGGAGTCAAGAAGTGCCTCACGAAAAGAAGGAACCATCCCAACCACAGTCACCAAAACAGACGAACCAACAGAAGTTAACGCCGAATCAACTCCAACATCACCCTCAGATTTCAGAGGTGCCATTACAAATGACGCTGACAAAGGAAATCAAGAAAGTATTCCAAAACATGATCAAGCACCTGATGGTGAAGCGAATAAATAAGCACAACAAGGTGAAAATAAAGAAGAAAATACAAATAAAACAGCAACTCTCGAAGCCGCAGCTATAACAAATGATACTGCGACTACTGGCGACAGTGACGGCAGCACCGCTGTCTCCCACACCACCTCCCCTCTTTTGCTTCTTCTTATTGTTGCGTGTGCGGCTGCGGTGGTGGCCGCGTGAGAGTGAGGGAGAGAGAGCCGTGCACCGCCCGCACACACACTCGTCTTTCACCCACTCTCTGTGTGTGTCCACTTGCATGGACTCTCGCCCTCACCTCATCCCACGAGGCACACACATAATGTGCCCATTGTATATATGCATGCACACCCATGCAGGCCCGTTGGTGCTCTCTTTTGCACGACACGCACCGCTGCCGTCCTGCCTGGCTGCATGGGCGGAGCACCGTAACTGTTTCTGTTTTGTTTCCATTGCATTGAGTGGGCGACCTCTCTCTCTCTCCCTGTGTGTGTGTCTTGCTTTACAGGAGCAATGAGAGTGTG
>NW_904940.1:0-965 GCF_000209065.1 Trypanosoma cruzi | reverse complement strand
AAAATGCAGAACAGGCCACAGTCAACCCGCAAGCACGTGGTGCGTGCAAAACGGCAGGGTGGCGGGAGCTTCATGTGACGATAACAAAAAAAAAAGTATACGCAAAATCAGGAACGCATGCGCCGCTCCGTGCCGAATAGGGAACGTTGTATCACGCGGTCAAGTAGCAATCAAAAAGACCAGCCCACTGATCCTCCTCCGTGTGCAGCGCGCCAGCGTCACTCAACTCGTTGAGGCTCAATAGGCCAAGCGTATCCCAGCTGATGAACACATCATCCACAATTAGGGAAGGGGCCTCGGCACCAGCATCAAAAGTGGTTTGCAGCTCCTCCCCCGCCCAGGGGACGGTGGAATAGATGAGGGCGAGGCCATTTTCCTCGTTGCGGGGAAATTCCTCGAAGACGCCGGTGGCCTCTGTGTACAGTTGAACACCACACGCACCGTGTGCCGCTCCCAAAGACAACGCATCGTTCACGTCAACGCCAGGACGCAATGGCACCAACTCCATAAACACCTCACGGAGACTCGGCCTCTGATTCCGGTAAATGCAGTCTTCAAAACCTAAAGGAGGTGGCAAGTGCGGCGGTCGGTATGGGTTCAGTTGGTAGCGAAGGACCAGTTGAATGTCAACGTACATGCCGGCGATGGGATCCCCGGTGACATTGGACAGTTCATATGGCATGCGTTGGTTCCGGTGAAGTCGGTGCGTGCACTTGTACCGTTTCTCGCTGCCGTGGTTCCACAGAGGAGGTAGCCTGTACACATTCCACCCACGAATCCGCTCCAAAGAGCCTTTCAAGGAAAATGGGGGAGGATCACTCATGTATGTGATCTCAAATAGTGGTGTGACGAAGTCATGAAGTCCCTTTGTCATCTAGCGTGGCAAACTATTCACAAGCCTCAAACCAAGTATTACTCTTTGTTTCCGTTTCGTCCGCTACAAACGCAAAAAGAAAAACGGGGAA
>NW_904939.1:0-965 GCF_000209065.1 Trypanosoma cruzi | reverse complement strand
TCCGCTGCTTGGAGGAATTTCGCGAGCTCTTGCCCACAAGGGTGCTGCACTCGGCTGATCGTTTTCGAGCGGTGGCTGCATCACACGTTGTGGTCCAAATTTTTGTTTCCAATTATGAATGGTGAGAGTCAGAGACACTCTCTGTCACTATCTGTTTGCGTGTTCACACACTGGACACCAAACAACCCTGAATTATCCGCTGCTTGGAGGAATTTCGCGAGCTCTTGCCCACAAGGGTGCTGCACTCGGCTGATCGTTTTCGAGCGGCTGCTGCATCACACGTTGTGGTCCAAATTTTTGTTTCCAATTATGGATGGTGAGAGTCAGAGACACTCTCTGTCAATATCTGTTTGCGTGTTCACACACTGGACACCAAACAACCCTGAACTATCCGCTGCTTGGAGGAATTTCGCGAGCTCTTGCCCACAAGGGTGCTGCACTCGGCTGATCGTTTTCGAGCGGCTGCTGCATCACACGTTGTGGTCCAAATTTTTGTTTCCAATTATGGATGGTGAGAGTCAGAGACACTCTCTGTCACTATCTGTTTGCGTGTTCACACACTGGACACCAAACAACCCTGAACTATCCGCTGCTTGGAGGAATTTCGCGAGCTCTTGCCCACAAGGGTGCTGCACTCGGCTGATCGTTTTCGAGCGGCTGCTGCATCACACGTTGTGGTCCAAATTTTTGTTTCCAATTATGGATGGTGAGAGTCAGAGACACTCTCTGTCAATATCTGTTTGCGTGTTCTCACACTGAACACCAAACAACCCTGAATTATCCGCTGCTTGGAGGAATTTCGCGAGCTCTTGCCCACAAGGGTGCTGCACTCGGCTGATCGTTTTCGAGCGGCTGCTGCATCACACGTTGTGGCCCAAATTTTTGTTTCCAATTATGAATGGTGAGAGTCAGAGACACTCTCTGTCACCATCTGTTTGCGTGTTCACACACTGACACCAAACAAC
>NW_904938.1:0-965 GCF_000209065.1 Trypanosoma cruzi | reverse complement strand
GGTGCTGCACTCGGCTGATCGTTTTCGAGCGGCTGCTGCATCACACGTTGTGGTCCCAATTTTTGTTTCCGATTGTGAATGGTGGGAGTCAGAGGCACTCTCTGTCAATATCTGTTTGCGTGTTCACACACTGGACACCAAACAACCCTGAACTATCCGCTGCTTGGAGGAATTTCG
The DNA here is from genome assembly GCF_000209065.1 of Trypanosoma cruzi. Taxonomy (NCBI): domain Eukaryota; phylum Euglenozoa; class Kinetoplastea; order Trypanosomatida; family Trypanosomatidae; genus Trypanosoma; species Trypanosoma cruzi. The sequence continues at coordinate 788 of NW_904938.1, read as the reverse complement.
CGAGCTCTTGCCCACACGGGTGCTGCACTCGGCTGATCGTTTTCGAGCGGCTGCTGCATCACACGTTGTGGTCCAAATTTTTGTTTCCGATTGTGAATGGTGGGAGTCAGAGACACTCTCTGTCAATATCTGTTTGCGTGTTCACACACTGGACACCAAACAACCCTGAACTATCCGCTGCTTGGAGGAATTTCGCGAGCTCTTGCCCACACGGGTGCTGCACTCGGCTGATCGTTTTCGAGCGGCTGCTGCATCACACGTTGTGGTCCAAATTTTTGTTTCCGATTGTGAATGGTGGGAGTCAGAGACACTCTCTGTCAATATCTGTTTGCGTGTTCACACACTGGACACCAAACAACCCTGAACTATCCGCTGCTTGGAGGAATTTCGCGAGCTCTTGCCCACACGGGTGCTGCACTCGGCTGATCGTTTTCGAGCGGCTGCTGCATCACACGTTGTGGTCCAAATTTTTGTTTCCGATTATGAATGGTGGGAGTCAGAGACACTCTCTGTCAATATCTGTTTGCGTGTTCACACACTGGACACCAAACAACCCTGAACTATCCGCTGCTTGGAGGAATTTCGCGAGCTCTTGCCCACACGGGTGCTGCACTCGGCTGATCGTTTTCGAGCGGCCGCTGCATCACACGTTGTGGTCCAAATTTTTGTTTCCGATTGTGAATGGTGCGAGTCAGAGACACACTCTGTCAATATCTGTTTGCGTGTTCACACACTGGACACCAAACAACCCTGAACTATCCGCTGCTTGGATGAATTTCGCGAGCTCT
>NW_904937.1:0-965 GCF_000209065.1 Trypanosoma cruzi | reverse complement strand
TACTGCCGGGGTTGGCCGCCGCAGGGGAATAAAAAAGAGTAGGGCGGTGGCCCCGGACGAGAGATACATGACGACGTGTCGAATTATCCAAGTTGCAGCGGCTGCCCCGGACGAGAGATACATGACGACGTGTCGAATTATCCAAGTTGCGGCGGTCCGCCCCGAACGAGAGATACATGACAACGAATCGATGTATCCACGCTGCGGCGACGGCCCCGTACGAGAGATATATGACGACGAATCGAAGTATTCACGCTGCGGCTGCGGCCCCGTACGAGAGATATATGACGACGAATCGAGGTATCCACGCTGCGGCGGCGCACCCTAAACATGTCGCTTTCGTTTTCCAGGGGACAACGCAAATGTGCTCGATTGTTCGAAGATCGAACTTAACACCTTACGTGAAAATGGGTCGCGCGACCACATTTTTTTTAGCTCAGTGGCAAAACAAGCTCACAATTTCATCCGGGGTGCGGGTTCGAGCCCCGAAGAAGCCTAAGTTTTTTTCCTTTTTTTTTTGGAATTCTTGTTTCTTATTGCTTTTTAAACTTCTGGTTTGCAGGACGGTGTGCGAGTTCTGCAATCGCACTGATTCCATCAGTTTCGTGGTGTGTGCGGCTGCGGCTGCGGTGGTGGCCGCGTGAGAGTGAGTGAGAGAGCGCCATGCACCGCCCGCACACACACTCGTCTTTCACCCACTCTCTGTGTGTGTCCCCTTGCATGGACTCTCGCCCTCACCTCATCCCACGAAGCACACACATAATGTGCCCATTGTATATATTGCATGCACACCCATGCAGGCCCGTTGGTGCTCTCTTTTGCACGACACGCACCGCTGCCGTCCTGCCTGACTGCATGGGCGGAGCACCGTAACTGTTTCTGTTTTGTTTTTATTGCATTGAGTGGGCAACCTCTCTCTCTCTCCCTGTGTGTGTGTTTTGCTTTACGGGAGCAATGAGAGTGTG
>NW_904936.1:0-965 GCF_000209065.1 Trypanosoma cruzi | reverse complement strand
TCGGAAACAAAAATTTGGACCACAACGTGTGCTGCAGCAGCCGCTCGAAATCGATCAGCCGAGTGCAGCACCCGTGTGGGCAAGAGCTCGCGAAATTCCTCCAAGCAGCGGATAGTTCAGGGTTGTTTGGTGTCCAGTGTGTGAACACGCAAACAGATATTGACAGAGAGTGCCTCTGACTCCCACCATTCACAATCGGAAACAAAAATTTGGACCACAACGTGTGATGCAGCAGCCGCTCGAAATCGATCAGCCGAGTGCAGCACCCGTGTGGGCAAGAGCTCGCGAAATTCCTCCAAGCAGCGGATAGTTCAGGGTTGTTTGGTGTCCAGTGTGTGAACACGCAAACAGATAGTGACAGAGAGTGCCTCTGACTCCCACCATTCACAATCGGAAACAAAAATTTGGACCACAACGTGTGCTGCAGCAGCCGCTCGAAATCGATCAGCCGAGTGCAGCACCCGTGTGGGCAAGAGCTCGCGAAATTCCTCCAAGCAGCGGATAGTTCAGGGTTGTTTGGTGTCCAGTGTGTGAACACGCAAACAGATATTGACAGAGAGTGCCTCTGACTCCCACCATTCACAATCGGAAACAAAAATTTGGACCACAACGTGTGATGCAGCGGCCGCTCGAAATCGATCAGCCGAGTGCAGCACCCGTGTGGGCAAGAGCTCGCGAAATTCCTCCAAGCAGCGGATAGTTCAGGGTTGTTTGGTGTCCAGTGTGTGAACACGCAAACAGATATTGACAGAGAGTGCCTCTGACTCCCACCATTCACAATCGGAAACAAAAATTTGGACCACAACGTGTGCTGCAGCAGCCGCTCGAAATCGATCAGCCGAGTGCAGCACCCGTGTGGGCAAGAGCTCGCGAAATTCCTCCAAGCAGCGGATAGTTCAGGGTTGTTTGGTGTCCCAGTGTGTGAACACGCAAACAGATAGGACAGAGAGTGCCTCTGACTCCCA
>NW_904935.1:0-965 GCF_000209065.1 Trypanosoma cruzi | reverse complement strand
CCGCTTGTGTATCTTCTCGGCTTGCGGTCCTCGTCGTACGCACCGGTGCTGGTGCTGTCGGGCCTGCGGCTCGTGCGGTCCGTGCTGGTTGTGTCCGGCGTGGCCCTCGTGACCGTGGTGACTGGTGGGCGGACGGTGGCGGTGGACGGCGCCGTGCTGGAGCTTGTCGGTGGCGGTGTCGCGCTGGACGCGGCTGTGCTCGGTGGCGACGTTGCGTTGTACGCGAGTGCGCGCGTGGTTGCGTCGTGGGGCGCTGTGCTGCGCGTGTCGGGGAGCCAGGTGTACGCCGCGCATGGGTTGGTGTTCGACAGCGGTGTGGAGGCCAACGCGTCCGTCGTCGTAGTGAACGAAAACGCCGGTGTGCTGACGGATGGCGCGCTGCTGGAGCTGCGGGGGTCGGCGTCGTTTGGGTCCGGGTCGTGGCTGTCGGTGCGCGGCAACAGCATCAGCGGCAGGCTCCTGTCGGTGCCGTCGTACCCGCGCAGTGCGGACCTTGTGCAGAGCACGCTGACGCTCCACGGGAACGCCGGCAGTGGGCCCGTCGTGATGGACGGCACCGTTGCGCTTGTGGGCGCCGGCCGAAGGTTCGTCGTGGGGTGCCTGACGCTCAACGGGCAGGTGCTGCGGCCGATGGACTACAGGTCCGCCGGCATCATCGGGGAATTCCGTCCCGTGGCGTGTGGGGTGTGCGACGCCGACGTGCGCTGCTTTGCTGCTGCGACGAGGGCGATGTCGGGGTCGTGCGGCTGCCGCTGTGCTGAGGGCGGGTACGGGCGCGACTGCCTGCCGGTGTACCTGCCGCACGTGGACGGGTGCAACCGCACGCTCTTTAGGCCGCCGCTGAGCCACACGGCGACGCTGATGGAGACGCGCAGCCTGACGCCAACGTGGACGCCGACGCCGAGCCTGAGCGCAACGCACTACAGTCCGACGCAGTACGGGCCGACGGAGACCCTGCAGGTGAC
>NW_904934.1:0-965 GCF_000209065.1 Trypanosoma cruzi | reverse complement strand
TGTTCACACACTGGACGCCATACAACCCTGAACTATCCGCTGCTTGGAGGAATTTCGCGAGCTCCTGCCCACAGGGGTGCTGCACTCGGATAATCGTTTTCGAGCGGCTGCTGCACCACACGCTGTGGTCTAAATTTTTGTTTCGAATTATGAATGGTGGTGGTCAGAGACACTCTCTTTCAATGTCTGTTTGCGTGTTCACACACTGGACGCCAAACAACCCTGAACTATCCGCTGCTTGGAGGAATTTCGCGAGCTCCTGCCCACAGGGGTGCTGCACTCGGATAATCGTTTTCGAGCGGCTGCTGCACCACACGCTGTGGTCTAAATTTTTGTTTCGAATTATGAATGGTGGTGGTCAGAGACACTCTCTTTCAATGTCTGTTTGCGTGTTCACACACTGAACGCCAAACAACCCGGAACTATCCGCTGCTTGGAGGAATTTTGCGAGATCTTGCCCACAACGGTGCTGCACTCGGATAATCGTTTTCGAGCGGCTGCTGCACCACACGCTGTGGTCTAAATTTTTGTTTCGAATTATGAATGGTGGTGGTCAGAGGCACTCTCTTTCAATGTCTGTTTGCGTGTTCACACACTGGACGCCAAACAACCCTGAACTATCCGCTGCTTGGAGGAATTTCGCGAGCTCCTGCCCACAGGGGTGCTGCACTCGGATAATCGTTTTCGAGCGGCTGCTGCACCACACGTTGTGGTCTATGTTTTTGTTTCGAATTATGAATGGTGGTGGTCAGAGGCACTCTCTTTCAATGTCTGTTTGCGTGTTCACACACTGGACGACAAACAACCCTGAACTATCCGCTGCTTGGAGGAATTTCGCGAGATCTTGCCCACAGGGGTGCTGCACTCGGATAATCGTTTTCGAGCGGCTGCTGCACCACACGCTGTGGTCTAAATTTTTGTTTCGAAATTATGAATGGTGGTGGTCAGAGAGGCACTCTCTTTCA
>NW_904933.1:0-965 GCF_000209065.1 Trypanosoma cruzi | reverse complement strand
AATTTCACTGCGATGCGTGCACTCAAGGACAGGGTCCCCCGTTCCGACGAGGGAAGCGGCTCCGACACCATCTGAGAGGGTTCGAGTAGTTGACAGCGTCAGAGAGCACGTTGCTGAGGGTATTACCGAAGAGAAATGAATGGGCACAACGCAATGCCACTGGACATGAATCCCTATTACAAATAGTCAGCTCGCAGGGTCTGGAGCGGCGTGAGTCCCGACGACCGCCTCGCCCTCTCCCAACGACGTGAAATTGATACTGCGTGATTTGAGCGGTAACAATACCGTGCGTGTGTGTGTGTCTTGTGTGTTGCTGCTTCTGGGATTGTGTTTGGGGGGCGGCAGTCTTCTGAGCCACAGAGTGTGGATTTGCGACTCCTCACGGAGAATACGTGCCGCATTTCTCGCCCTTTTTTATGCCACCTTTTTTATTTATTTTTTAACGTTTTACTGTTTGTTGATTCTTTCAATGTTTTTACTTTTCAATGTTACCTTTAATGCAGTTTATCTGTTATAATCAGTACTGTTGTTTTTTTCTTTACGCGGTGTTCGGTTGATAAATACCGTGATGAGCGATTTGTTTCCCCCTCTTGTTTGCCTTTTTTTTTGCCCACACACGGTGCCGGCCTCATTGCTGTGCGTCCCACGGACTGCCCGAAAGGGGGAGCGGAGGAACAGGCCGGATGCCACATGAAATGTGAGGGATGTTGTGTGGGCTGGTGGAACAGTACGAACACTTTTCTTTAATTTTTGTTGCGCAGGCAATATTTATATACAGAAACACAAGGTCGTTTCTATTGCGTTGCATGGCACATGAAATAAAATTTCTGCCGAATTAAATTTCCCTAATTTTTTCTTTTGAGGGTCTTCCCGGACTCTCACTTTTTCCTTTTATTTGGTAACTCACCGCAGCGTGCCTCCATTGTTACCGTATCCACTGTCGCTGTGTGTCTCCGTGTCCCGTT
>NW_904932.1:0-965 GCF_000209065.1 Trypanosoma cruzi | reverse complement strand
ATTTTTGTTTCCAATTATGAATGGTGAGAGTCAGAGACACTCTCTGTCACTATCTGTTTGTGTGTTCACACACTGGACACCAAACAACCCTGAACTATCCGCTGCTTGGAGGAATTTCGCGAGCTCTTGCCCACACGGGTGCTGCACTCGGCTGATCGTTTTCGAGCGGTGGCTGCATCACACGTTGTGGTCCAAATTTTTGTTTCCAATTATGAATGGTGGGAGTCAGAGACACTCTCTGTCACCATCTGTTTGCGTGTTCACACACTGGACACCAAACAACCCTGAATTATCCGCTGCTTGGAGGAATTTCGCGAGCTCTTGCCCACACGGGTGCTGCACTCGGCTGATCGTTTTCGAGCGGTGGCTGCATCACACGTTGTGGTCCAAATTTTTGTTTCCGATTATGAATGGTGGGAGTCAGAGGCACTCTCTGTCACTATCTGTTTGTGTGTTCTCACACTGGACACCAAACAACCCTGAACTATCCGCTGCTTGGAGGAATTTCGCGAGCTCTTGCCCACAAGGGTGCTGCACTCGGCTGATCGTTTTCGAGCGGCTGCTGCATCACACGTTGTGGTCCAAATTTTTGTTTCCAATTATGAATGGTGGGAGTCAGAGACACTCCCTGTCAATATCTGTTTGCGTGTTCACACACTGGACACCAAACAACCCTGAATTATCCGCTGCTTGGAGGAATTTCGCGAGCTCTTGCCCACACGGGTGCTGCACTCGGCTGATCGTTTTCGAGCGGCTGCTGCATCACACGTTGTGGTCCAAATTTTTGTTTCCAATTATGAATGGTGGGAGTCAGAGACACTCTCTGTCACTGTCTGTTTGTGTGTTCTCACACTGGACACCAAACAACCCTGAATTATCCGCTGCTTGGAGGAATTTCGCGAGCTCTTGCCCACACGGGTGCTGCACTCGGCTGATCGTTTTCGAGCGGTCGCTGCATCACACGT
>NW_904931.1:0-965 GCF_000209065.1 Trypanosoma cruzi | reverse complement strand
TCAGAGACACTCTCTGTCAATATCTGTTTGCGTGTTCACACACTGAACACCAAACAAACCCTGAACTATCCGCTGCTGGAGGGAATTTCGCGAGCTCTTGCCCACACGGGTGCTGCACTCGGCTGATCGTTTTCGAGCGGCCGCTGCATCACACGTTGTGGTCCAAATTTTTGTTTCCGATTGTGAATGGTGGGAGTCAGAGACACTCTCTGTCAATATCTGTTTGCGTGTTCACACACTGGACACCAAACAACCCTGAACTATCCGCTGCTTGGAGGAATTTCGCGAGCTCTTGCCCACACGGGTGCTGCACTCGGCTGATCGTTTTCGAGCGGCCGCTGCATCACACGTTGTGGTCCAAATTTTTGTTTCCGATTGTGAATGGTGGGAGTCAGAGACACTCTCTGTCAATATCTGTTTGCGTGTTCACACACTGGACACCAAACAACCCTGAACTATCCGCTGCTTGGAGGAATTTCGCGAGCTCTTGCCCACACGGGTGCTGCACTCGGCTGATCGTTTTCGAGCGGTCGCTGCATCACACGTTGTGGTCCAAATTTTTGTTTCCGATTGTGAATGGTGGGAGTCAGAGACACTCTCTGTCAATATCTGTTTGCGTGTTCACACACTGGACACCAAACAACCCTGAATTATCCGCTGCTTGGAGGAATTTCGCGAGCTCTTGCCCACAAGGGTGCTGCACTCGGCTGATCGTTTTCGAGCGGTCGCTGCATCACACGTTGTGGTCCAAATTTTTGTTTCTGATTGTGAATGGTGGGAGTCAGAGGCACTCTCTGTCAATATCTGTTTGCTTGTCCGTACACTGGACACCAAACAACCCTGAACTATCCGCTGCTTGGAGGAATTTCGCGAGCTCTTGCCCACACGGGTGCTGCACTCGGCTGATCGTTTTCGAGCGGCCGCTGCATCACACGTTGTGGTCCAAATTTTGTTCCGACTGCGAA
>NW_904930.1:0-965 GCF_000209065.1 Trypanosoma cruzi | reverse complement strand
CCGGTGTTTCCTTCGAATTATTGCCTTGTTTTTCATCGTGGTTTTCCTCTGTCTCGGAAACATCGGACTCCGGTGCATTGTTCGGAGTATCTTCTCCAGTGCCCTTGTCCGTTTCGTTATCATCATCATCGCTGGATTCCGGAGGTGTTTTTGTGGTTGCTTCGGTCTGACCGTTAGATGCTTCATTTTGTTTGGTGTCTGCGGTGGTGACAATGTCCTCTTCTGCCAAATCTTTGGTTGTCTTCATGCTCTCTGAGGTTTCTTCTGAATTTGGCCCCGGCATGTCATCTGCACCGTCATGTTGTCCTTCCACAGGCAGTGATGGTGGTGGATCTGTTGGTTTTGCCGTTGATGCTCCCGGTGGTGCTGCCGCTGGTGTTCTCAAACTTCTTTCCTTTCCCGGTACTTCTGGAACTGATAGTCCCACTGTAGCTTCCGCATCAGGCAACGGGTTCTGTTGCTGTTTTGGGCATTCACCAGCATGATTTGGTTCTCCAGCATACTCTTTGCAAATACCCTCAACATTAGCGTCTTTATTTTCCATGACAGTCTTACCGTAAACATCGTAGCAAAGATCCCTCATCGCATTATGAACACAACACTTCACAGCTGACTCATCAAAATTCGTTTCTGTAGCATTTTCCGCCTTGCACTCGTTCTTTAGCAGTTCATGCCAATTTAGGAACATATACTCCGACCAAGCACTTTGGACAGTGGTAGCACCAGGCAACGACGACGCCACCACCGCAGCACCACACCACAGCACGCAGAGGGCACACACCAGCAGCACACGGCCAGCCATCATCGCCATCACTCCTGTCACTTGCGTGTAGCCTTCAGCACAAACTACCATCACGTCAACGCAGAGTGAGAGCAAAGGAAAGAGACACGGCACAGTAAAAAACACCAGAAGCAGTACGCGTTTCATGAGAAATATGAACCAAGAAAATGCAAAAAACGCACAG
>NW_904929.1:0-965 GCF_000209065.1 Trypanosoma cruzi | reverse complement strand
TTTTTGCGTTTGTGAAGACATTACCGGCTTACCATGGCTCCGAATCCCCTGAGGCCATTCGCGGGTCCTACCGAACATCGGATGCACCAGTTTTGAATGAGAACCTTCCAGAATTCTCAGAGGATGGCGGTGCTGCCGCTTTTATTCCCTCTTCCACATATATGTCGTTTATAGGTTTTTGTCGTCTAGTTCGGATGATGACGGATCCACACAATCCCCAGCGGGATTTGTTTACCCGCGTTGTCCTTCTGACGTATCGTCAGTTTGCGACACCGGAGGAACTATTGGAGCAGTTGATTGAACGTTATGAGGTCCCGGCCCTCTCAATGCCTGGTGAGAACGATCGAAGCCCTTTGGTCCATCAATTTTACATGGAACTGCGTCGCGATATTCAACGCGCTGTGTTTAATGTTTTGGAGTTATGGGTTGAAAATTACTACGAGGACTTTTCCAATGATGTGCTGTTTCATCGTCTAGTCGCATTCTCCAAGGAGAAGATAGACCAGTCTGGAGCCCCCGCGGCGCTGTTGTCGCTGATGGCAAAGGGCGACCGAACCGCACTGAATAGTAGTAAGCCAACCGTTCTTCCGGGAGTAGCCAGAGGAGGTGAAACACCGACCGCCGTGTTGATTCAGTATTCACCACGTGAAATTGCCGCCCAGCTGACGATTTTAACGTCTTACGTGCATCGCCAACTTAAAGGACCTGAGCTTCTTGGACAGCGTTGGAATACGGATGAAGCAAGCTCCATAAGGAACTTTATTCAATATAGGGATTTCTTTTCTTGTGTGAATAATTGGGTGTCATACGCCGTAGTTTCTGAGAGGGATTTGTCACATCGGTCCAAAAATTTGGATTTGCTAATGCTTGTGTGTGATGAACTTATCAAGCTACGGAACTGGGACATGCTAGTTGCTGTCCATGGTGGAATGAGGGCGCCAGCAGTGAAGCGATTGAGCCGGACG
>NW_904928.1:0-965 GCF_000209065.1 Trypanosoma cruzi | reverse complement strand
CATTGTGGGCAGGAGCTCGCGAAATTCCTCCAAGCAGCGGATAATTCAGGGTTGTTTGGTGTCCAGTGTGTGAACACGCAAACATACATTGAAAGAGAGTGCCTCTGACTCCCGCCATTCATAATTCGAAACAAAAACATAGACCACAACGTGTGGTGCAGCAGCCGCTCGAAAACGATCCGCCGACTGCAGCACCATTGTGGGCAAGAGCTCGCGAAATTCCTCCAAGCAGCGGATAGTTCCGGGTTGTTTGGTGTCCAGTGTGTGAACACGCAAACATACATTGAAAGAGAGTGCCTCTGACTCCCGCCATTCATAATTCAAAACAAAAATTTAGACCACAACGTGTGGTGCAGCAGCCACTCGAAAACGATCCGCCGAGTGCAGCACCATTGTGGGCAAGAGCTCGCGAAATTCCTCCAAGCAGCGGATAATTCAGGGTTGTTTGGTGTCCAGTGTGTGAACACGCAAACATACCTTGAAAGAGAGTGTCTCTGACTCCCGCCATTCATAATTCAAAACAAAAATTTAGACCACAGCGTGTGGTGCAGCAGCCGCTCGAAAACGATCCGCCGACTGCAGCACCATTGTGGGCAAGAGCTCGCGAAACTCCTCCAAGAAGCGGATAATTCAGGGTTGTTTGGTGTCCAGTGTGTGCACACGCAAACATACATTGAAAGAGAGTGTCTCTGACTCCCGCCATTCATAATTCAAGACAAAAATTTAGACAACAACGTGTGGTGCAGCAGCCGCTCGAAAACGATCCGCCGACTGCAGCACCCTTGTGGGCAAGAGCTCGCGAAATTCCTCCAAGAAGCGGATAATTCACGGTTGTTTGGTGTCCAGTGTGTGCACACGCAAACATACATTGAAGGAGAGTGTCTCTGACTCCCGCCATTCATAATTCGAAACAAAAATTTACACCACAGCGTGTGGGGCACTATCCGCTCGAAAACGATCCGCCG
>NW_904927.1:0-965 GCF_000209065.1 Trypanosoma cruzi | reverse complement strand
ATCCTCACACCCATCAAAAGGGATAGAGCTGTTTCCCTTCGGCTCCTTGTGAATGGACACTGTCGCCACAAGAGTGAACTTGTAGTTCGCAAAGTAGTACGGCACATTCTGCCCCATTTTGCCAACAGGCCACTCCGCCCCTGCTCCGGACCCTTCGAACGTCAATCCACCATCCGCCGCTGGCTTCCCTTTCTTCACTGTGGCATTCACCCCGAGGTACTCGTCTGCCCACGTGCTGTCAGTTGACTTGTTGGATAAGAAGCCAAACAGCCCTTTAGTGAGGGCTTCACCACAGTCACAGCGCCAATTATTCCTCCATTCATTCCCGCAGCCGTATTCCCTCGCAATGTACGCGTCCTTCTCCTTCCATGCAGCCACCACCTTCTTCATCTCCTCCAGCTTCTCCGTCAGGTTCACAAAAGTAATGTTGTAGTTATCTCCCTCTGCAGCAACCTCGTACGAGCAGTACAGTTTCTTCTCTTCCTTCGGTCCTTCCTTTTTCAATGGCTGCGCTTCGACCGTGGCGTACAGCAGAGTGCTGGCGGCAACGTTCTCATTCTCAGCGGATATCGGCCCAACATCATAAATTCGCTGCATGTCCGTCAGCCACAAGTGAAGTCGGCCCGTTTCTTTACCGTTCTTCTCAGCATATACCGGCCGACTGACGAGGATGTATTTCTGTCCATCGATCATCGCGCTGACGAAGCCACCCTGCACGCCGTGCCCTGTACGATTCAGCGAGTTGCCCCACACGCGTGAAAGAGTGTCGTATTCCTCATACCACCATCTCCCCATGGCGCTTGACCAGTAAACCCTGCGGCTGCCGTCATCACACGACGTCATCATGATAATTTCATCATTCCATTCAAGGACCGCAGGCTGGATGCATCCCTCATCACTCGTATCCTCCGAGAACTCCCAACCATAATAAGTACCGTTGGCAAGGAGACCCAAAGAAACGTCTT
>NW_904926.1:0-965 GCF_000209065.1 Trypanosoma cruzi | reverse complement strand
GAGAGTGCCTCTGACTCCCACCATTCACAATCGGAAACAAAAATTTAGACCACAACGTGTGATGCAGCAGCCGCTCGAAAACGATCAGCCGAGTGCAGCACCCTTGTGGGCAAGAGCTCGCGAAATTCCTCCAAGCAGCGGATAGTTCAGGGTTGTTTGGTGTCCAGTGTGTGAACACGCAAACAGATATTGACAGAGAGTGTCTATGACTCCCACCATTCACAATCGGAAACAAAAATTTAGACCACAACGTGTGATGCAGCAGCCGCTCGAAAACGATCAGCCGACTGCAGCACCCTTGTGGGCAAGAGCTCGCGAAATTCCTCCAAGCAGCGGATAATTCAGGGTTGTTTGGTGTCCAGTGTGTGAACACGCAAACAGATATTGACAGAGAGTGCCTCTGACTCCCACCATTCACAATCGGAAACAAAAATTTAGACCACAACGTGTGATGCAGCAGCCGCTCGAAAACGATCAGCCGAGTGCAGCACCCGTGTGGGCAAGAGCTCGCGAAATTCCTCCAAGCAGCGGATAATTCAGGGTTGTTTGGTGTCCAGTGTGTGAACACGCAAACAGATATTGACAGAGAGTGCCTCTGACTCCCACCATTCACAATCGGAAACAAAAATTTGGACCACAACGTGTGATGCAGCCGCCGCTCGAAAACGATCAGCCGAGTGCAGCACCCGTGTAGGCAAGAGCTCGCGAAATTCCTCCAAGCAGCCGACAATTCACGGTTGTTTGGTGTCCAGTGTGTGAACACGCAAACAGATATTGACAGAGAGTGTCTATGACTCCCACCATTCACAATCGGAAACAAAAATTTAGACCACAACGTGTGATGCAGCAGCCGCTCGAAAACGATCAGCCGAGTGCAGCACCCTTGTGGGCAAGAGCTCGCGAAATTCCTCCAAGCAGCGGATAGTTCAGGGTTGTTTGGTGTCCAGTGTGTGAACACGCAAACA
>NW_904925.1:0-965 GCF_000209065.1 Trypanosoma cruzi | reverse complement strand
TGCAGCACCGTTGTGGGCAAGAGCTCGCGACATTCCTCCAAGCAGCGGATAGTTCCGGGTTGTTTGGCGTCCAGTGTGTGAACACGCAAACAGACATTGAAAGAGAGTGTCTCTGACCACCACCATCCATAATTCGAAACAAAAATTTAGACCACAGCGTGTGGTGCAGCAGCCGCTCGAAAACGATCCGCCGAGTGCAGCACCGTTGTGGGCAAGAGCTCGCGAAATTCCTCCAAGCAGAGGATAGTTCCGGGTTGTTTGGCGTCCAGTGTGTGAACACGCAAACAGACATTGAAAGAGAGTGTCTCTGACCACCACCATCCATAATTCGAAACAAAAATTTAGACCACAGCGTGTGGTGCAGCAGCCGCTCGAAAACGATTATCCGAGTGCAGCACCGTTGTGGGCAAGAGCTCGCGAAATTCCTCCAAGCAGAGGATAGTTCCGGGTTGTTTGGCGTCCAGTGTGTGAACACGCAAACAGACATTGAAAGAGAGTGTCTCTGACCACCACCATCCATAATTCGAAACAAAAATTTAGACCACAGCGTGTGGTGCAGCAGCCGCTCGAAAACGATCCGCCGAGTGCAGCACCGTTGTGGGCAAGAGCTCGCGACATTCCTCCAAGCAGAGGATAGTTCCGGGTTGTTTGGCGTCCAGTGTGTGAACACGCAAACAGGCATTGAAAGAGAGTGTCTCTGACCACCACCATCCATAATTCGAAACAAAAATTTAGACCACAGCGTGTGGTGCAGCAGCCGCTCGAAAACGATTATCCGAGTGCAGCACCGTTGTGGGCAAGAGCTCGCGACATTCCTCCAAGCAGCGGATAGTTCCGGGTTGTTTGGCGTCCAGTGTGTGAACACGCAAACAGACATTGAAAGAGAGTGTCTCTGACCACCACCATCCATAATTCGAAACAAAAATTTAGACCACAGCGTGTGGTGCAGCAGCCGCTCGAAAACG
>NW_904924.1:0-965 GCF_000209065.1 Trypanosoma cruzi | reverse complement strand
AGGGTGCGGTACGGGATCAAATGTGCTCTTTCTTACACCCCCCAATGGACTCTATTGTCGCATAGGAAGGAACCCCCGCGGCGTTGCGCAGCCAACGAATGACGCTGAAGAGTCTCGGAATTCAGGACAAGACCCCATGGAGCCAAAGCATGCGTGGCAGAGTTAACAGATTCCCCATCGAAATCGTCGTAATCAGTAAACGCATCGGTAAGGGGAACTGCCAAAATCACATCTCCCGCCTTAAATCCCTTGCGTGCGATTAACCCGCGTGTGTATTGTGACCGTAAGTAAAATTCAATATTCTCCTCCATCTGCTTTAGAAAAAAAGCATATAAGGTGGAGGTGCATCGTCCTCGCAGCCAAGCCAAAAATTCCACAACATGCTCCTCAGGCAGCGTCCCCATACTGTCCGTGGAGATCCAGTTTTCGACACGTAGACGCTGCTTTCCCAGCTGGGGTGAAGTGAGGCTGGACGCCCACATGGGAAGCAACGGCTTCGGCGTGTTGTTTGGAACCGTGTGGACAGAAAACACACTGCGAGCGGAGCGATCTTTTGGATCGCCAAGAAACAAAAATTGTGGTCGTTTTCGCAACTGTACCGGTGATTCGGCGGCAGTGGACAAAAGATGCGGTGTCAGCACATCCGTTGCTTTTATTCCCGAGGGCCGCTTGGGAATGGCGGTTTGACGGAAATCGACTGGCTCGCCGCCCGCTTGCATCGTGGCTGCGATTGGGGGGTCCTTCCCCATCGCGTGAATCGTGGCCGCACGATCGGCTGGTTGAGCGGCGGAAGGCACATCCCCCGCTTCGGATGCATGCCGTGTCGATGATGACGAAATGCCCCTCGCAGCTGCGATTGGGGTGAGTCGTGCGAGTGGTGGGCGCTGCGTCCTCCAACACGCAAAAAAAGCCACATGCATCTTGAACGTGTCGCGGCCGCAGCAGCACTACCCAAAAAGGGTGCA
>NW_904923.1:0-965 GCF_000209065.1 Trypanosoma cruzi | reverse complement strand
ACCAGCAACGACCGCGTCATGACAAACCGTGTCGACAGAAGCCGGACGCCGTCCAGGACAAGCGCGGGGCCGTACCGAAATTTCTCGTGGCCACGGGTCGTCGGCACGTACTGCGACCCGCCAACCGTCGCACGCAGCGTTGAGTTCGCCAGCAGCACACTCGAGTTCGGCGGCATCGCGCCATGCAGCACAATCGTGCCCTCCATCGACGTCACATTCGTCATGTTGACGAGGGCGTGGGGCATCAGGTGCGCCGTGCTCTCGCTGAGGCCGCCAATCCGCAGCTGCGCGCCGCCCGCAAGCACGCAGTGGCACAGCGTCACGTTCAACGCGTCAGCAAACGTGTCCATCGAGCGCAGGTCCACCGCCACAGTGATCGGCCCGCTGAACACCACCGAGTCGAAGCACGCCGTCGCACGCCCATCGCCAACCGTCACCGACTCCGTCAGCGTCACGCCACTCACGCAGCCCTCCGCGCCATCGCCACCACCATCACCGGCCCTCGCAGGCGGCACGTCGAACGGCAGGCACGCGTCGCCCACGCCGCCGGCACGGCAGCCGCACACGCAGTCGGAGAACGACGCCGTCAGTCCATCAAAGCACGCCAGCGCGGCCGCGCAGCCGTCGCACGGCACCACGCTCACGGAAAGCAGGCCGGCCATGCGGTAGTCGCCGCTGCTCTGCAGCACCCGGCCGCCGGCACGGTTGCACTGCACCGACACGGCACCGCTCGTGATCGTCAGCCCGGAGACAAGCGTCGCGCCGGTGGCAACGCAGCGCGCAATCGACACGATGCCGCCGCTCAGCGTCACACCCGACAGCGACGCCACAGACGACGCCTCGCCCACCGCCCACACGTCGCGCAGCTCCACCCACCCGCCGCCACCGATCGTCCCACCGTCGCAGCGCACCAGCGACGACGCAACAGACCCCTCGACGCCCACGAAGCGCAGCACCGAATCAAA
>NW_904922.1:0-965 GCF_000209065.1 Trypanosoma cruzi | reverse complement strand
CGTTTGGGTGAAAAATACTCTGTTCAAAGGAGCGGCGAATAAAGGCAGCCCAAAGTCGTACGCCAAGGCCTGGGAGCTGCGACGGATATATGAGTTTTTGGACTCTTGCGGAAGACAGGCATCCTTTGGTTACGTACGGTCTGCAGAATACCCCGCAGACGGCATATCACGCGGTCGTGTTTTTACACTTCAGGAATTGACGAAGGGTGGAACTTCCGAAAGGGAGCGGCGAGGTCTTGTGCCTATCAGATAATATATGTATATATACAATTAATTGGTTAAAGTTTGAGGTTGTGGGGAACACACTCTCATTCCATTTACTCCTTTTTTTTTCTTCTTCTTGTGTGATTTCTAGAGATAATTTCAGCATTCGGTCAGCCTCCCGGGCGGATATTCACCCCATGTCATCGCGTGGAGTGAAGCACCGCATCTCATTGAGGGTGGAATGAGCGAACAGTGTGGGTGCTGCGTCGTGGCTGGATGAGGATCCGCTTCCGCGTGTAGCTGGCGGGGTGGGTGCCCGCTCACGGGCCAATTTGATCGTGAGTGCCTCTTGACGGCATCCATTCATATCTCTCTCTCTCTCACTGTCTGTCTTTCCCTGTTGGGTGTGAGACGTGTTGCACTGCGCGAGGGCTTGCCCGCGATGGCCGGTGCGGAGTGGCGGTGCGTGGCGCTGGTGTTTTGCGGAGCGAGTGGGTGCGGTAACTGCGAGAGGGTCAGTGCCCTCCTCGCACCCTATGTGTGCGTGTGTGTGTGTGGTGCTGCTCTTTTCTGTGGGCGATGGCTCTCCGTGCTGACCCTTCCGGATTGTCTTGTGTCCCGCTCTCCGCGTGGGTGCTCTGCTCTGCTCCCCGCTGGCGTGTCTGATGTATTGCCGCTGCTGCTGTTTTCCTCCTTCACTTCTTGAACACACACAAAGAAGGAAAGCAAGCGCTAATCGCTACTGTGCACTCTGAAGGCTC
>NW_904921.1:0-965 GCF_000209065.1 Trypanosoma cruzi | reverse complement strand
GACACGTCGTCCCGTATCTAACGTCCGGGGCAGCCGCTGCAACTTGGATAATTCGACACGTCGTCCCGTATCTAACGTCCGGGGCAGCCGCTGCAACTTGGATAATTCGACACGTCGTCCCGTATCTAACGTCCGGGGCAGCCGCTGCAACTTGGATAATTCGACACGTCGTCCTGTATCTAACGTCCGGGGCAGCCGCTGCAACTTGGATAATTCGACACGTCGTCCCGTATCTAACGCCCGAGGCCACCGCTGCAACTTGGATAATTCGACACGTCGTCCCGTATCTAACGTCCGGGGCAGCCGCTGCAACTTGGATAATTCGACACGTCGTCCTGTATCTAACGTCCGGGGCAGCCGCTGCAAACTTGGATAATTCGACACGTCGTGTTGTATCCAACGTCCGGGGCCACCGCCCTACCATTTTTTATTTCTTGCAGCGGCCAACCCCGGCAGTAAGGACAAAAAAAAGAATCGCGTTTTCTTTAATGTTTTTCCTGTTTGGGGGCGGGGATCTTTGTTTTCTATGATTGTCTCTTTTTTTTTGTCTGTTCCAGGTTGGTTTTTAGGAGGCTTGATGTGCCTGCTGGGTGATCGCCGGCTTTTTTATTGGTGATTGCGTATTTTTGGCTTACCGGTGTGCCGCTCAGCGCCATTTTGTTTTACTTCTTTTCCGCTTATTGGGGCGTGTTGTTATTCGTCACGCGTCAGCACACACCGAGCAACATGTCAAAAAAAAACAAAATGCAGGCTTTTCTCCCCTCGCGAGGGCCTCCGCAGCCACAATCCTGTGCGTGCGTGCATTCTCAGCGTTTTAAACACGGCATGTGTGTGTGCATGTGCTTGTGTGTTTGGCAGCGCCTATACTTGCGGAGCAGCTGTGCGCCACAAGAGAGTCTGAAGAAAGCAACGGCAGAGAGAGGCAGATAGCACACACGCAAATTACTCATATCATCGCACACACA
>NW_904920.1:0-965 GCF_000209065.1 Trypanosoma cruzi | reverse complement strand
TGTGGTCAGAGGCACTCTCTTTCAATGTCTGTTTGCGTGTTCACACACTGGACGCCAAACACCCCTGAACTATCCGCTGCTGGGAGGAATGTCGCGAGATCTTGCCCACAAGGGTGCTGCACTCGCCGGATCGTTTTCGAGCGGCTGCTGCACCACACGCTGTGGTCTAAATTTTTGTTTCGAATTATGAATGGTGGTGGTCAGAGACACTCTCTTTCAATGTCTGTTTGCGTGTTCACACACTGGACGCCAAACAACCCGGAACCATCCGCTGCTTGGAGGAATTTCGCGAGATCTTGCCCACAAGGGTGCTGCACTCGCCGGATCGTTTTCGAGCGGCTGCTGCACCACACGCTGTGGTCTAAATTTTTGTTTCGAATTATGAATGGTGGTGGTCAGAGACACTCTCTTTCAATGTCTGTTTGCGTGTTCACACACTGGACGCCAAACAACCCGGAACTATCCGCTGCTTGGAGGAATTTCGCGAGCTCTTGCCCACAGGGGTGCTGCACTCGCCGGATCGTTTTCGAGTGGCTGCTGCACCACACGCTGTGGTCTAAATTTTTGTTTCGAATTATGAATGGTGGTGGTCAGAGACACTCTCTTTCAATGTCTGTTTGCGTGTTCACACACTGGACGCCAAACAACCCGGAACCATCCGCTGCTTGGAGGAATTTCGCAAGATCTTGCCCACAAGGGTGCTGCACTCGGCGGATCGTTTTCGAGTGGCTGCTGCACCACACGCTGTGGTCTAAATTTTTGTTTCGAATTATGAATGGTGGTGGTCAGAGGCACTCTTTTTCAATGTCTGTTTGCGTGTTCACACACTGGACGCCAAACAACCCTGAACTATCCGCTGCTTGGAGGAATGTCGCGAGATCTTGCCCACAAGCGTGCTGCACTCGGATAATCGTTTTCGAGTGGCTGCTGCACCACACGCTGTGGTCTAAATTTTGTTTCGAATT
>NW_904919.1:0-965 GCF_000209065.1 Trypanosoma cruzi | reverse complement strand
ACGCTCTGCATTGTAACAGACACCGTAAACAGCACAATCTTCTTCTACTCGCTGTCCCACCTTCACGCCAAAAAGACCCTCGTTGAGCCACGAGGTAACGTCGTACGTCCCGTCAACCGTGGGATTTAGATACCGCGCGGGATCTTCGGGTGTCAAAAGAGCAGAGCTCGTAGAAGGCCCATTGTACTCCAATTTCACTTCCCCAACAGGAATCACATGACACCCGTTAAACATTGGCGCCAAACATGCAGCTGGTCCACCCACCGGATTCCAAAAGGGGGCGGGACACCCAAGGGATTCATCATGCGCAACGCCTACCATCACTGCTACACCGTAGCGGCATAACATCTTCGTTCCGTGCCTCATATGATGACCGAAGAGTGAACATGCCTCAGGTGTGATGTCGTAGTAACGCTTTATGGCATGTGTGCTACCGCAATGATACGGAAAAGAGAGCTGTAGGGCCTCACCAT
The DNA here is from genome assembly GCF_000209065.1 of Trypanosoma cruzi. Classification (NCBI taxonomy): domain Eukaryota; phylum Euglenozoa; class Kinetoplastea; order Trypanosomatida; family Trypanosomatidae; genus Trypanosoma; species Trypanosoma cruzi. Next base: position 492 of record NW_904919.1, on the reverse strand, counting down.
TAACACGACTACCAACTTTAAGCAGCACCTCCGTCCCTCGAAGGGATGCTAACCGTCTTCGAGAGACTGAGAGCAAATAATCTAGCACCTTCATTGCCCCGATACCACTCCCTACCGCCTCCGTCGCACAGAGAAGAGCCAACTGCTCACGATCGTCAGTAGTTGAGGACGGTCCCTCTGGTTCGAAACCAAACAAGTGTTTGTGACGACCCAACTCCGCCATAGAGACGGGAAACGCACCAGGAAGACCCGGAACATGAACCAACACCACCTGATCGCCGTGCTCCTTGCAGGAGCCAAGAAATGTCATGGGTATAGCAAGACCTTCGCCCACGTGGTACACGCATCGAAATCCCGCCGTTTCGCACGCAACACGCTGCGACAGCAGTTTGGTTTCGGATGAACCAAATATCGCCTGGCGTGCCAATTCAGCAGCACCTACTCGCACCTCCGTAAGCCGTGCAGGTTTTCCCAAGGCGCGAAGAAGCGGAA
>NW_904918.1:0-965 GCF_000209065.1 Trypanosoma cruzi | reverse complement strand
CCGACTCTTCCGCCTCATTTTTACTGAACGCCCTGACAAAATTGCTGGTCTCCTTTTGCTCGCTTTACCAGGCCTGGCGACTTCTTGAGGAGCGGTGCGACGGAGTGGATTGTCAAGCTGCTGAGGAGGCCGTGGCTGCGCGGGATGTTCTGCAGACTTTTTCTGCGTTCCAGGACTACTGTAAGGAAGTGGACATTTCTTACCTGCTTTACGTCCAGGAGAGCAAATTTAGGGATCACGACAGTGGCATCTCACTTCAAGATGGTCTGCGCTCGTTGATTGCGTCGATGGTGCGCTCTGTGTGTCTTCGACCACTGCCGACAAATCCCGCCATTTTCCTTCCGGTGAACGGGAAAATCCACCGACACGCCGAGCAGGTTGCGGGGGATGTTGCAGCGACGAACACTTTAAAGGCCCTGCAATCTGGGAGTGCTGATTGTGAGGATCCCGCAGCACTTCCGTTTCTCATGAGGATCGCGCTGTTTCTCGTCTCGGAGGATGGCAGGGACGTAGATTGCGTCAGCGTCCTCTCACCCGAGCACAGCTCAGATGAGCATAGTGATGCATATATGTCTTTCTGGTCACCCATTGCTTCCGATGAGGCGCTGCGTGCTTCCCAAAGACGACTTCTGCTGCGTTTCTTTGTAAAGACCGCTCCCAGGCAGCTGGTAGATCTTTCGCGCGACAGGTACAATCCACCAGCGGAGGTGACACGACGAATATTTGGAGAACTGTTGCGCGATCGGCCAGAGAACCATGTGGACGATGCGAAGATACCACCACGCTTTTTCGCCAATGAATCTTCTGTGAAGGATTTGAGTTTACTCTTCAGGCAGGCCTTGCCGTTCGACGAGCTGCCGAAGGCGGTTCAAGGCTTTTTTGATGTACTTGCATCGGATCTCGCTAGGAGTGTGGCGTGCCACTGTCTGACGGAATGCCTGCACTCGGCACCGTTCGAGGCATTG
>NW_904917.1:0-965 GCF_000209065.1 Trypanosoma cruzi | reverse complement strand
CACCGTGCCACCAAGCACAAGTGTGAAAACTGTAGTCTGCACACCATCACGGTATAGTACGAAACACTCGTCCGGCACCACGGATAAAAAAGTGGGGGAGAAAAATTCTTGTCCTTCTCCGCTTGTCGAAATGATTGGTACAGTTGGGACGGTGTCAAAGTTTTCAGATTTGGTCGGTGAATTTAACGGCGGATAACGCTGAGAACTGCTCCCCGTGTTTTCCACGGCCACTTCATCTCCAAAACCCACTTGGGGTGGAATGAGTTGCTGATCCCCACACTCGTCCAAAAGCATTTTGACGTACCCCGGGTGCCACAAGAAGAAGGCATTCACGGCTCGCGTTAAATAATAGGCGACAGACCATACCTGTGCCTCAGTAAGAGGGATATTTTCCGTGTTGTGAACATAATAGGAATAGAAATTTGCCCTAGGCACCTGTGCCGGCTCCGGAAAGGGCATAGGTATCTCCTTATTGTGAATATGTACACAATGTGTGAGGCAATCCAAATGATTATCTGAGGGGAATTCATAGCGGTCATATTCATCATATATTTCTTCCTTGATCAATGCCTCTGTGACATCTTCCAGGGTAACAATGCCCACAATTTTCTTTCCCGCTTCAAGGTGATTGGGCGTGCGAAGGAGTATGTAAGGCGGAGCGGTTTCCTCACTTTCTCCAGCAATTCCCTTCTCACGTGAAACAAGAAACATTTGCGTTTGAACCTGTTGAAACAATCGAAGAAGTGTCGGTAGTAATGTGTTTGCGTCCACAGTCGCAAAAACTCGAGATTTAGCCTTAACTAACTCCCCAATCGTTATAGGGGGCCGATCGCCAATAGGCATGGGTAATGTTAGCAAATCCTTCACAAGAAGAACACCAATATATTTTTGGGGTGTCTGCTCCACAGGAATACGGGAACGCCCACAGTTCCACAGGCGTTCAATCACCTCCGCTGTGATGACTT
>NW_904916.1:0-965 GCF_000209065.1 Trypanosoma cruzi | reverse complement strand
ATGCAGCAGCCGCTCGAAGACGATCAGCCGAGTGCAGCACCCGTGTGGGCAAGAGCTCGCGAAATTCCTCCAAGCAGCGGATAGTTCAGGGTTGTTTGGTGTCCAGTGTGTGAACACGCAAACAGATATTGACAGAGAGTGTCTCTGACTCCCACCATTCACAATCGGAAACAAAAATTTGGACCACAACGTGTGATGCAGCAGCCGCTCGAAAACGATCAGCCGAGTGCAGCACCCTTGTGGGCAAGAGCTCGCGAAATTCCTCCAAGCAGCGGATAGTTCAGGGTTGTTTGGTGTCCAGTGTGTGAACACGCAAACAGATATTGACAGAGAGTGCCTCTGACTCCCACCATTCACAATCGGAAACAAAAATTTGGACCACAACGTGTGATGCAGCAGCCGCTCGAAAACGATCAGCCGAGTGCACCACCCTTGTGGGCAAGAGCTCGCGAAATTCCTCCAAGCAGCGGATAGTTCAGGGTTGTTTGGTGTCCAGTGTGTGAACACGCAAACAGATATTGACAGAGAGTGTCTCTGACTCCCACCATTCACAATCGGAAACAAAAATTTGGACCACAACGTGTGATGCAGCAGCCGCTCGAAAGTGATCAGCCGAGTGCAGCACCCGTGTGGGCAAGAGCTCGCGAAATTCCTCCAAGCAGCGGATAGTTCAGGGTTGTTTGGTGTCCAGTGTGTGAACACGCAAACAGATATTGACAGAGAGTGCCTCTGACTCCCACCATTCACAATCGGAAACAAAAATTTGGACCACAACGTGTGATGCAGCAGCCGCTCGAAAACGATCAGCCGAGTGCAGCACCCGTGTGGGCAAGAGCTCGCGAAATTCCTCCAAGCAGCGGATAGTTCAGGGTTGTTTGGTGTCCAGTGTGTGAACACGCAAACAGATATTGACAGAGAGTGCCTCTGACTCCCACCATTCACAATCGGAAACAAAAATTGGACCA
>NW_904915.1:0-965 GCF_000209065.1 Trypanosoma cruzi | reverse complement strand
TTGAGAAAATATCCCCTGTTTTCATGATGCGGGCGCCGTGCATGGGTGGGAGGAATGTCAAGATGAGGGGCGCAGTCGCCTTCCGTTGACTGCTTTTGTTGATTTTTTATTCTCTCTTGCTTTTCAATTTCCCTGAAGTCTTATATTATACGCTTCCACATCCGTATTATTAAAGAAGTGCCGATGCCATTGGACGTCGTGTGGACGCGCCTCCTTGCACGTGGAGCTTTTTTTCTTTTCCTTACGCTGCTTCTTGCTACTTCCGGGGGCGCCGCGCACTCGTTGGCGGTTTACCCCATTGTGGAGGATCCCCTGGTGAATTACTCTGTAGTGGCATCTCAGCGATGTGAGGATGCGGGCATGCGTCTCGCTGCCCCTGATAGCCTCGAAAAGGCGAAGCATATGGAGAGTTTGCTGTCACGATGTTCTTCCTCAACGGGCTCAGTTCTTTTTGGTGCGCAGGTTGTTGAGTGTGATGCAACTATTTCACTTTTTTTATTCAAAGACGTTTTTTCTGAGCCCAGTTCTCCCGTTGCCGGGGATGCCGAGCTGTGCGATTCTTTAGCGGGCGCAGCTGGCCGCAAAAATGTCCCCGGTATGTTTGGCGGGACCTTGGGGTTGCCGTTTTACCACGTTGACTTTAAGGATTGTAAACACCCAAACTGCATCCGACCAGTGCTGCTAGATTACGATCCAGCACAGCGTTACGGATTTGAGAAACCACAGAGTAATGAAATGAACTTACTGGTGTGGAAGCTGAAAAAAACTGAGGATGGCAAGACTCTCTTCTCTTGGGAGGGAGTGTGCAGCAAAGGCACCGCGGGATGCCCATTTAAAGGGGTACAAAAGCCCTTCATACCTAATCAGGTTATTTGTGAGTCCGATGGCCCTATGACGGACCTTGCTGCCATTTGCTTTGAAAGTTATGTAGATACCACGGAAGCGAAAAAACCTGTGACGGCAAT
>NW_904914.1:0-965 GCF_000209065.1 Trypanosoma cruzi | reverse complement strand
AGCGGAAGAGCGCGGTGAGGCGTGGCCACCACTGTCGTTGTCTGTTGTGTGTGGTTCCCCTCCGGCTCCCTCTTGTTCAGCAGGCGTTGGGCTGCGCCGTTCGGATGCACGTCAGCTGCCATGGCGCTCACAATTGCCCTTCGAAGGGACTCACACTTCTCCCTCAGGCCACTCGGTGCATTTCTCAGCCTTGTCTCCGCCTCTGCCGCCTTGCGGGAGGCGTGTGAGCGGAGCGGAACCCCGCAGCATCTTTTGGAGGGCGCCTTGGAGCAGGTGCGCCTGGCAGAACATCACGGAGCCTCTGCACCGGAATTGGAGGTGACATGCGTGCGCGTGTACGCCCCACCACCACTTGCAGATGCAACCTCCCACCCCATGTTGCTCTTCCGAGGAACCCCCGACGCAAGCATAGAGGAGCGTCTTCCGGCAGCTCGGCGGCGGCCTCTGTTCTTTTCAAGCTCACTGCGGGTCGCACTGCCATTTGGTAGAATTGACGGGGCACGCGGGAAACACAGGGTGGTGCTCTGTCGGGTGGAACGTCGCCCCGGGCACCAACTCTTTAACAGGGTCGTAGCCACGGAAGAGGATTTGAGGCTGTTTGACAGCGTTGGTGGCGACTTGGACCGTTTCAGTCTTGCGAAGACCAAACAATCCGCCTCCAACGGCAGAGGAGATGAGGGCGCATTTGACGGCGTGGTGGAGTGGCTGGATGGTGGGGCTTCGTACCGTTTTGATGCTGCGCACGCGCGGATTCACACATTGCTGTGCATCGACGTACAGTGGTGAGAGGACCCTTGGAGCGGCGCACAGGAAGCAGGGAGGCCCATCAGGTCTTTGCAACCAATTTGGGCAATGAGGGATGTGCACGCACTCTCCTGTACTTTTTTTACTCGGAGCCTTTTGGTTTTCGTTGTTATTTTTGTTTGTGTGTGTGTGTGTGTGTGTGTGTGTGTAGTTTTGCCTCT
>NW_904913.1:0-965 GCF_000209065.1 Trypanosoma cruzi | reverse complement strand
CGACCGCCGGTGCTGCGTGCTGAGGATGGGGCGGGGCGCGTGCGCCGCTCTCGGCGTGACCCACCGAGAGGTGCGCCGCGTATATTTGAGCACCCTGCAGCGGTGTGGATGTATATATGCCATTGTCTTTGGTTGTGCGTGCTTGGCGTATCTTTCGCCGTTTGTTTTGCGCCTGGTTCTTCCGGGTGTGACCATCTTTTGTTTTGGCTGCCGTTGCGTGCTGGCCCCGTGCCGCCTGCCCGTGCATTCTCTGCGACGGCCGCGCGCTGATGTACATCTCCTACCGCCGCCCCGCCACTTGTGGGGGGAAGCGTCGGTGCGATTTTATTTTTATTTTTACTTTTTTTTGGTTTGTGTTCGTTCGTACGTTTTCGGCGCTGACTGTGTGTGTGCGTGTGTGCTGGTGTCCCTGCGGCGTGGCATGGCTGCTCAGCCGTGTCTCGATCCAACTCCCCCGCTGTCTCTGTGTGCGTGTGTGTGTATGCTGTGCATCTGCCCGTGTCTCTCCCTCCCATGCTGCGTGCTCTCGTTGTGCCCGCTCGGTGCCGGCCCGACAGGAGAGTTTACACCGCGAGCAACAAGCGAAGTCCACAAAGGCCCAAGTGACAATGATGCTGCGCCGCGTCCTCTGCGTGCTTTTCCTTGCCCTCTGCTGTGCGTGCGTGTGCGCCACGGCTCAGGAGGAGGGGCAGTACGATGCTGCTGTTGTCGAGGCTGGGGAGGGCCAGGATCAAACTACAACCACCACCACCACCACCACAACAACAACTACTACTACGACGACCACCACCACCAATGCACCCGCCAAGGACACGACCACCTCCAAGGCACCGACTCCTGGCGACGGGAGCGGCCTCGGCGGCCCTTTGTGGGTTCAGGTGCCGCTGCTGCTGCTTGTCAGTGCCGCTGTGGCGACCGCCGGTGCTGCGTGCTGAGGACGGGGCGGGGCGCGTGCGCCGCTCTCG
>NW_904912.1:0-965 GCF_000209065.1 Trypanosoma cruzi | reverse complement strand
TCGTATTGCGGTGTTTCCTTTGCCGTCCCTGGCACTGTGACTCTCCCGTGACGGTTTTTCCGAAGCCTCACTTCCCTGGGAGGTCCTCCCGCCACCAGCGTGCCCTCCGCCCAAAGACTCCGGTCCATTTGCACGCATCTGAGCGGCAGGGGCGCTGCCAGTGCCGGACGGATTGCAATTGTTGCTTCGCAGTGGGTCGCTGCAGGATTGATCCTGCCTCGTCAGAGCAGTGAGTGGTCCTGCGGGGGTGGGATTGGGACCCTCACCCGCCGTGTTTTCTCCACCCTCCTCGTCTTCCTGATTGCTGTCAACCTCAGAGTTCACGTCCCCCTTTCGTCCAGAGCCACCGGCCACGGTCCTCCACCCGCAGCCATCACAGCCCGCGCGTGCTCAGCAGTCACCGCGCCATCACCAGCGGGCCGCACACACACACCGTCGCAACAGCCGTCAAAAACACGCACGAGCTGTTGCACATCACTGCAGGAGCCAACAGGACGCAGAGCACACGGCCAGTCATCATCACAAACAGTGGAGTCGCCCAACGCTGTGGAGCTGCCTGCAAAAGCACAGAAAACAAAAGGGGAGACACGGCCGCTACACCACGCACAGCCACCGCACAGTCACAAATGGCAGCAGCCCAGCAGCGGCAGCGCACACACACCATGAGGCAGTTGAAAGCAGTGAAAGGGCAAAAACACACAACGCCCCGCAGCAAGCAAACAGAAAAACACACAAAACAATTAGAAACAAAACACAGGTAAACGAACAGCAATGAAGTAAAAATGTAAACACACACAAAACAAAGGGCTGCACAGCATGGCTCCAGCACGCACGCACCCATCCTCAAATGCGACTCCACGCAATCAGTTGTGTGCGTGCCATGCACATGAGTGTGTCTGGGGTGCGTTCAACGTGACGGATGCGGGGAGCGGCAGGAGCACACAGCAGGGCAGCGGAAGCAGTGA
>NW_904911.1:0-965 GCF_000209065.1 Trypanosoma cruzi | reverse complement strand
GTGCGCCTGGCAGAACATCACGGAGCCTCTGCACCGTAATTGGAGGTGACATGCGTGCGCGTGTACGCCCCACCACCACTTGCAGATGCAACCTCCCACCCCATGTTGCTCTTCCGAGGAACCCCCGACGCAAGCATAGAGGAGCGTCTTCCGGCAGCTCGGCGGCGGCCTCTGTTCTTTTCAAGCTCACTGCGGGTCGCACTGCCATTTGGTAGAATTGACGGGGCACGCGGGAAACACAGGGTGGTGCTCTGTCGGGTGGAACGTCGCCCCGGGCACCAACTCTTTAACAGGGTCGTAGCCACGGAAGAGGATTTGAGGCTGTTTGACAGCGTTGGTGGCGACTTGGACCGTTTCAGTCTTGCGAAGACCAAACAATCCGCCTCCAACGGCAGAGGAGATGAGGGCGCATTTGACGGCGTGGTGGAGTGGCTGGATGGTGGGGCTTCGTACCGTTTTGATGCTGCGCACGCGCGGATTCACACATTGCTGTGCATCGACGTACAGTTGTGAGAGGACCCTTGGAGCGGCGCACAGGAAGCAGGGAGGCCCATCAGGTCTTTGCAACCAATTTGGGCAATGAGGGATGTGCACGCATTCTCCTGTACTTTTTTTACTCGGAGCCTTTTGGTTTTCGTTGTTATTTTTGTTTGTTTGTTTGTGTGTGTGTGTGTGTGTGTGTAGTTTTGCCTCTCATGCAGTGTGGATATAACTTGTTTGCTCTTCCTCTGCCGGCGAGCATACTACTTGCAGTCGAAGGGGAAGTGGCTTCTCCGCCGCACACAGTTGCACATAGGATGCCCCCGAACGCTCGCCTGCGCATTCGCCTCATTGGCCCCAGCGGACACAAGTCTGAGTACCACTGTGCCACGCTGCTTGGGAACTGGCAGGAGGAGCGAATGTCATTTGGTCTGAAGGACCCCGCGAAAGAGCCGCTAGAAGGGCAGACGACATATTTAGCGTCA
>NW_904910.1:0-965 GCF_000209065.1 Trypanosoma cruzi | reverse complement strand
GAATGGTGGGAGTCAGAGACACTCTCTGTCAATATCTGTTTGCGTGTTCACACACTGGACACCAAACAACCCTGAACTATCCGCTGCTTGGAGGAATTTCGCGAGCTCTTGCCCACACGGGTGCTGCACTCGGCTGATCGTTTTCGAGCGGCCGCTGCATCACACGTTGTGGTCCAAATTTTTGTTTCCGATTGTGAATGGTGGGAGTCAGAGACACTCTCTGTCAATATCTGTTTGCGTGTTCACACGCTGGACACCAAACAACCCTGAACTATCCGCTGCTTGGAGGAATTTCGCGAGCTCTTGCCCACACGGGTGCTGCACTCGGCTGATCGTTTTCGAGCGGCCGCTGCATCACACGTTGTGGTCCAAATTTTTGTTTCCGATTGTGAATGGTGGGAGTCAGAGACACTCTCTGTCAATATCTGTTTGCGTGTTCACACACTGGACACCAAACAACCCTGAACTATCCGCTGCTTGGAGGAATTTCGCGAGCTCTTGCCCACACGGGTGCTGCACTCGGCTGATCGTTTTCGAGCGGCCGCTGCATCACACGTTGTGGTCCAAATTTTTGTTTCCGATTGTGAATGGTGGGAGTCAGAGGCACTCTCTGTCAATATCTGTTTGCGTGTTCACACGCTGGACACCAAACAACCCTGAACTATCCGCTGCTTGGAGGAATTTCGCGAGCTCTTGCCCACACGGGTGCTGCACTCGGCTGATCGTTTTCGAGCGGCCGCTGCATCACACGTTGTGGTCCAAATTTTTGTTTCCGATTGTGAATGGTGGGAGTCAGAGACACTCTCTGTCAATATCTGTTTGCGTGTTCACACGCTGGACACCAAACAACCGTGAACTATCCGCTGCTTGGAGGAATTTCGCGAGCTCTTGCCCACACGGGTGCTGCAGTCGGTTGATCGTTTTCGAGCGGCCGCTGCATCACACGTTGTGGTCCAAATTTTTGT
>NW_904909.1:0-965 GCF_000209065.1 Trypanosoma cruzi | reverse complement strand
TGTAAATGATCTGCATGACACGGAGGAACGTGAGAAACGCGCAGAGTTTGTCGATGCTTCAGTTCAGGAGCGCAGTGCCGGTATTGTAGTCAAAATTGCATTGCATGGCAAGGTGAAGCGCTTCACGTTCCACGCCCGTGGAGACTATCTCTGCGCTCTCTGTCCAAAGGATCACGTTAAGTATCGCCAGACAGTGATGCTGCAGTTGTCAAAGCGAAAAGTGTTCTGCCCATTCCGTAAATTTTCAGAGATAGTCACAGACTGCAAATTCCACCCGCGCGAGCCACTTTTCTTTCTGGCCACTACTAATTCCGTAAGGGTCTATAATCTTATGGCCCACAGACTGCAGCGCCGTTACAAGGCTCCAGGGGGCATTACGACATGCTTATCCGTGCACACGGAAGGTGATAATTTCTTGGTTGGTGACACCACGAGCCACACGCAGTGGTACGATTGTGATTTCTCCGACAAGCCGTATAAGCGCATGCGTTCGCATAAGGGGGTGGTCAACGCCGTAGCGTTCCACAACAACACCAACGCTTATCCACTCTTTGCATCCGGTGCGTCCGACGGCCAGGTTCATGTATTCCATGGCATGGTTTACGACGACTACAACAAGAATCCGTTGTTGGTGCCTGTGAAGATCTTAAAGCACCGCCGAGCGGTATACTCCATCGCGTGGCATCCGACGCTGCCGTGGGTCTTCACGTCCACCGAGGACGGTATTGTCTCGGCATGGACCGAGTGACGCGGATAATCGGAAGGGGGAAACAATAAAACATGAGGAGGACTCCCTTATTTCTATGAACCGGAGAAGTTGTGGAAAAGGTGTGAGTGAATTATTTGTTAAATGCCGAATAAATGACTGAGAGACGCTTCCATATTTGCTTTGGGAGAAGGATAAGCAGAGAAGGAAAAAAAAAAAAAAAAAAAAGAATGAAAGAAGGACAATAAAATAAAATAAA
>NW_904908.1:0-965 GCF_000209065.1 Trypanosoma cruzi | reverse complement strand
ATCGCAATATACTTCTTGGGGTTCTTGAAAAACTCCTCCAGCAAGACATCCCGATTGTCGCGCAAAGTGCCCCTGCCGTCCAATTCCATCGCAAGAAAATCATTCAGCTTCATTTTATCCACGCGAACCCTTCCTTTAAACACCGCATATTTAAGCCTAGTGGAAACGTCAATTCCCAGTTCTTGTCGTTCTCGCCTTTCCCTTTCCTCTGCCTTCCGACTCTCTTCTCTCAGTACCTGAGAGCAGGCTGTGCTTATCTGTGCCCTTGCAAGAGGAGTGACCGTATCCTTTCCTTCAAAGTCCCTCCATCGACTGAGAGTGGCAATATATTTTTCTTTAAGCTTATTTGAGACCTCCAATAGCATGTAAAACTCCTCACGCTCTTTTTTCAGCTCTTGGCATGGCGGCGATGCCTCTATTGTCCTCAATAACACTTCGTCTTGGATGAACTCATTGGGGCCACCTAAAAAGTCCTTCATATAGACGTTCTCATTGAATTCCTCAACGCCCCTGCCGCCAAAACAATTCCGAAGGAAATCATTCAGCCTCATGTTGGTGATGCGTTCCTTTCCCTCCAGCAGCACATCTTCCAGTCGACTGTCAAGAGTCCACTGCGGTTGCCGCGTTTCCTCCACTCTTATGTGGGTCGCAGCGGGTTGATCCGTGTCGCCATGGGACTCCGGCCTTGCTCTCGTCTGACCACCTCCCTGCGGCACAGCAGACGCTTGACTCTCGGCATTGCCACCGTGCACTCTCTTGCGCTTTCCAGGCATTGTTTCTCCTTGTCTTCGCAGTTGGATTGAGTTAAAAGCTGAACACTAACCACCAATTAAAAAGAAAAAAATATATATATACGCACAGACATGACTGTGCAACCACAACAAGAGAGCCAGCCACACAGTGTGACAGCACAAAGTGGCCTCCAGTACGCAATATATAAAATAAAAAAATGTACATTCAGCAAA
>NW_904907.1:0-965 GCF_000209065.1 Trypanosoma cruzi | reverse complement strand
CACTGTCCAAAAGGTTACTGTGAGCTCACCGCGTGGAGGTCACCGTGTCCGCCGCTGCTGTCCCCGCCGCCCCACCACCACACAGCCGTTCCAACGCGGCGGATTGGAGCGTCGTCAAAGGCATCCACGGGCGCCAACACACCGAGGCCAATGGTACCCGCTGCGACGTTCCAAAGCGCGCTAAGGGTTCCTCCAGCAGTGCAATGGCTGCACACATGTGTGAGAAATGATATGTGTGCGTGCATGTGCACGTGCTTTAATTTTGTCACCGCTTATACTTGCAGAGCAGCTGTGCGGCACAAGGGAATCCAAAGAAAACAACGGCAGAGAGAAGCGGATAGCACACACGCAAATTACTCACATCACACACACACATGCAGCCCGCGGAATGGGTGCTCTCAACCACAAAACGATGAAAAACAATAATAACAAAAATAGCGTGGGACGACCAGCGCACACACTCCCATTGCTCCCGTAAAGCAAAACACACACACAGGGAGAGAGAGAGAGAGGTCGCCCACTCAATGCAATAAAAACAAAACAGAAACAGTTACGGTGCTCCGCCCATGCAGCCAGGCAGGACGGCAGCGGTGCGTGTCGTGCAAAAGAGAGCACCAACGGGCCTGCATGGGTGTGCGTGCAATATATACAATGGGCACATTATGTGTGTGCTTCGTGGGATGAGGTGAGGGCGAGAGTCCATGCAAGGGGACACACACGGAGAGTGGGTGAAAGACGAGTGTGTGTGCGGGCGGTGCATGGCTCTCTCTCCCTCACTCTCACACGGCCACCACCGCAGCAGCAGCACACGCAACAACAACAAGAAGAAGCAAAAGAGGGGAGGCGGTGTGGGAAACTGCGGTGCTGCTGTCACTGTCATCAGGTGGCACCGTATCATCTGTTTTGGCTGTGTTAATTGGTGCTCTTGGGATTCCTGCACTCTGGGATGTCGCATTCTCTGTGGT
>NW_904906.1:0-965 GCF_000209065.1 Trypanosoma cruzi | reverse complement strand
CGTCACGTCTTCGGGAAGTCGACGGCAGCCTCAGCAGCTCTGCGTGGGTGTGTGCCTCGCTGCTGCTCGCCGTATCCGCGCTGGCGTACACCACTGTGGGCTGAAGAGGTGTATGCGGGCTATAAGTGCCAGCACTCAGCCACGTGATTTGTGAGCGTCCACGTTGGTCCGATGTAAATAAATAAGAGAAAATAATGATTGTGTTTTGCTTCATTTGATTCAGCTGCGCTGCTGTGTGCTCCGCGTTGCTGCTCCCCGTATTTGTCACTTGGCACGCATCCCAGACACACTCGTATGCACGACACGCCCACAACTGTTTGCGTGGACGCATTTTTGTGTGTAATTGCATGAACACAGGAGCCATTCGTTGCAGCTTCTTGTTTTTTGTTTTTTGTGTTTTTACTTTCTTTTTTGTTTTTTCTTTTTTTCTCTACTGTTGTTGTTGTTACTTGTTTTTTGTGTTTATTTCCCTTGTTTTTTTGCTTCCTTCTGGGCTTTGTGAGTTTTTTTCATCTTTTAATGGTTTATTTTCTTAACTTTTTCTTTTTTTGTTTCCTAATCTTTTACTTATCCGCCATTCCTCTTTTTTTGCTTTTGGGGCAATCAATATGGACGTTCTTCTCTTTTCTACTCTTCCCTCTTTAAATTGTTTGTTGCTGCATTCTTCCTGCGAGGGGTGCCGTGTGTTTCCGCCCAACTGCTCCACTCGCACACCCACCGACACGCTCGTGACGACGGCCCTGTGCGCCTCGCCTGCTGCACGCATGAGGAGGGGCCGCGACGAACGGCGCGCTGAGGGAGCCGTGACGTGTGGGCGTGCGACGAGGGCCTGTGGGGCGGAGCACACATTTCTTCCCTCCTGTTTTGTTTTCTTTGCGGCCAGGGCGGGCAGACACCCGCAGCGCCACACACACAGCCACACCCTGCCGCCGTGTTTTATTTAAGGATTTGTTTTGCTTCTCGTG
>NW_904905.1:0-965 GCF_000209065.1 Trypanosoma cruzi | reverse complement strand
AAGGGGCCATATGACGGCATGGTTCCCGAAGACTTTTGGGTGAAGGATGAGGCACGCATACAGCGCATTCGGGTCCACGGGCATGACGAGGAGCAAGGGGTTCCAAAGGTTGAGTACGACAGGACACTTTTGTACCCTTTCACGACGAAAGGAAGATGAACTGGCGCCAGTCGCAAGTTTCGTGTTTTTATTATTTTATTTTGTTTTATTTTTTACTTTAATTATTAAAAGTTTCCTTTTTATATATTTACACAAATGATATTTAAGCGAATACGCCATGGGTTTTAAAGAGCGCAACCATATATTTGACATGACAGGGGGAGGGCGCAGCGTCCAAAACTTGGCCGTGTTGCCGAGGGTAGGTGAGGGAGGTAGAAAGTAAGAAACGTGAAGATGATGGATGAGGGAGAAATAACAGGGGAGGGAAGCAGAAAACAAGCCAAAAATATTATGAGCACAACGCTGTTTCTCACGGCGGGCGATCGACGCCCTCATTGGCTACTAAGTTACCCACTGAAGGTGACACCCGTTTCCGCTGAATATGCTGCGTGCATATCTGTCGGGCTCTTTTTTGTTGGTTTGTTTGTTTCCCGCACATTTATTTCTCCGTGCCGCCTGACCCACTCGTTTATTATTCCCCTCTCCGTTTTTGTGCGTGCACCGAGAGAAGGGCTCGGGGACATGAAGTGCGCTCCCCTTCTGCGAGATGCCACCAAAAACAGGAGGAGAACAAAAATGAAAGTGAAGCGGGGAGGGGAACCATCGTCACGCGTCCTTTTCTCCGAGAAGGCTGCTCGCCACGCCACTGAGGCGCGCCGTGTGCTTCACGAGGCCCGCTGGACTCGATTGGGGAGCCGTGAATGATGGCGCGTGTGAGTGTGGCGGATGCGTCCCCCAGGCGTCCCTAGAGGACCCTCTGGCCATTGGGACTGCGTGGAATGCGGGATTCCGCGGGGATATTTGGC
>NW_904904.1:0-965 GCF_000209065.1 Trypanosoma cruzi | reverse complement strand
GGGCAATTCACTTGTCGGTACATCCTCCGGGTAGTTCCTGCAGCTTGATAATCTGCTGGTCCTCGTACTCGCACTCCATGGCCAGTAATGTGTATGGATTCGGACGACATTTACGTTGTGTTCCACCCACACCACCGGCAGCGGCGCCAAACCCGAGAGCACCATTTGCACGGCCCAGGTTTTCTAAGCAGTGCGGTGGAAGATCGATGCTACGCCCTCCGTTTATGTATGTTTTGCTCAAGCAACTGGTGCACTGAATTGCTGCCCTCACGCAACGAGCGTGACAGGGGCTGGCCTTCACAACAATCCCGCTGACGCATACCAGACGCGCAACCGATGCCTGGGCGAGTTGACGGAGCGGCGTAGGCGGCACGCCCCAGTACAATTGAAGTTGTATGGTACTCTGGCGGGCAAAGGGCGGAAACAACTTCCGCTCATGTGCAAGCTCCCAGAGTGCATGCTCGCACAGTGGCAGTGTGCGTGTAGGTGTGGCATGAAGGGCGTTGAACACGGTGCTGCTAAACTGCTGTATGTGCATCATTTCCACTTCCATAAAGAACAGACCACCCGCAAGATTTGACCGCAGCATCGCCATGTACAAATGATCGTTGGAAATGCGAAACCGTTCAATAAAATCCTTGAATATCAATTTCAAATCCACCGCCTCATCCGGCTGACGCTCTCCCTCATCGTCACCAGCCAACAAACCACCGCGGAAGTTTGTCACATGCACTAAACCCGCATCCGCCTCCATCTCTTCCCCCCTCTATCTATCGTTCTATGTGTATGTCCTCCTCTATTCCTTCAGTGGCGGTCAACGCTCTTGTTTTCCGCCGTCGTGTAGAGAACCTTATTCCACTCACACACGCTCACTGTGTACCTCCCATTCTGATTCGTGAAAACAACGACAAACAAACAAAGAAAAAATAGAAACAACATCAACGCAAGGAACCAAACACCGCCAC
>NW_904903.1:0-965 GCF_000209065.1 Trypanosoma cruzi | reverse complement strand
GAGGTGAGGGAGGGGGAACCCCCCGCAGTCATGGACGTACAGGGAAGTGGGCACACCCTCGAAAAGGATGACGTTGTGCAGCAATCCGGTGAAGCACCTCCCGTGTTGATGGTGCTCACCTCGGACAAGGGATGGCCGTACACGCTGAATGCGCCGTATGGGGCTGGCAATGAATTGTGTGTTAACTCTGAGGTGGATCGAGTGTGGCGGATCGTCGAGCGCGATCTCACCGAGTGGTTCAGCAATTTTGATTTGACTCTCAATCCTTCACCTTTGCCGCGTGTGTTGATTGGGACGCCCGGGATCGGGAAGTCGATGGCTGCCAGCTCGTACCTCCTCTACCAGCTGCTGCACTACGATGTGGATAAACTCCAAGTGGTAGTCCACTGTTTTGGAGAGGATGCGTACGTCTTTGACAAGACCACCAAAACCGTGACAGAATACATGGGTAATAAAACATCCGAGAATGTTTTGGATGGTTTTAGGAAGAGTGGGATGAAAGGGTATATTATTTACGATGTGGCAAGGAAAGGAACACCTCCCGACACAGACTTTGCGCCCTCCACCGGATGGGGCATGATTGTGGTGTCATCCCCAGAGGTAAGCAACTATGATGAGTGGGAGAAGCAAGTAAAAGCCAGTCGAATCATCATGAATTGTCCCGACGAGATGGATGTGAAGGCGATGTGTGCATGGATGAAGCGAGGTCTGGAACCAGATAAGCAAGCGGAATACTGGAGGATGGTCAAAAAACACATGGATAAAGTGGGGCCGATTCTACGTTACATCTTTGATGAGGATGATTATGGAAGACGCATGGGTGCCGTTGATGGTGCCTTGTTATCGATCAAACCTACTGATGTTGGAGAGTACTTTACCCTGAGAGGAGGCAAGCTATGGTATTTCGAGGATCCGTCTCACAAACTTGTGAAGATCGTCCGGGAAAGAACAGAGGAAGGTGTTGA
>NW_904902.1:0-965 GCF_000209065.1 Trypanosoma cruzi | reverse complement strand
GGTGTTGCCCGCAGTTCACATGGCTGACCAAGTTCCACGCACGCATAGTTTCAAACCCCTCGCTGCCCGAGTGCACATCAACTGAACAAGTAAAAAAAATACGCGCGCGCAAGATGGCATTTAAATACGTGAAAGCGTCAGCCTGTTTCGTTCGATGGCGTTGGCGAGCAATCCCACACAATCCAATCAAAGTGGCACGCCGGACAGGGAGGCGTCAGTTAAGAAAAATAATTGCGCCAATGCAAAAAGCAGCAGGGATTTGGGTTTTGCACCCGACCTCGGGGGCGACAGTGGCATGAGAGTGTGTAAGTGTGCAATACCTTTCGTGGGACGGTGCTCCCCAATCCCGCCGTGCCTTGAGATAAAAGAACAACAACAACAAAAAGGATGGCCATGGCGCAGCTCCACTCAGCGGAGGCAATCGGGGCAGACACGGGTGGGAACCAAAGACCATACAAAATAAAAAAGGGGTAATAACTCCTCCAAGCCACGGAATCGTGCAATGTTCATCCCTCTCCTTCTACATTGAGGCCACCACGAGAGAACAAATGCAACAGACACGCGTACCGCACAATATATTTCGCTGTCCCGCGTTCCATCTTACTTCCCATGCGTGCCACGGCGGTGTTGCCTGCGTTACATCTGAGATAACTCCAAAATATCAGGCACCACGCTGTGGAGAGTGGATGCTTGACGAACGTGACCGCGTTAGTGCCTAACACGAAATGACGTCAAGGAAAAAAGATATCCGCGGCTCAAGCTGCCCGTGTGTGGCCGTACTAAAGCAGACACTGAGACACGTGTGGAACAACGTAAAAGGAGACAGGAGGAACCACCAGAGTAATCCAAAAAAAAACATATCGATACATAAATACACAAAAAAATACATCAGCCTGCATACTTTTCCGTCCATTTTCCTTTTTTCGCATTTTATACAACATCATAACCAACGAGAAAAACAGGCA
>NW_904901.1:0-965 GCF_000209065.1 Trypanosoma cruzi | reverse complement strand
ACACACACGGGCACGTCCCCTGCGTCTCTCTGCATCACCCTTCTCCCCCTCGCACCCTGCACTCCTTAGTTCGTTTACAAGATCTTAAGCAACTCACCTTGGCGATGGCGGCTCGGTCCATGGACCACACACAGTGGCTGGCGAAGCTTGTGGCCTTTGACACGACGAGCCGCAACTCGAACCTTGAGCTCATCCACTACTGCAAGGACTACCTGGAGGGGCTTGGTGTCAAGTGCACCCTGCTACACAACGCCGAGAGGAACAAGGCAAACCTGTGGGCGACGCTGCCGGGCGACGGCGGCGTGACGAAGGGCGGCATCATTCTCTCCGGCCACACGGACGTGGTCCCGGTGGACGGGCAGAAGTGGGACAGCGATCCGTTTACGCTGACGGAGCGGGATGGGAAACTGTACGGTCGCGGCACGTCGGACATGAAGGGCTTTGTTGCCGTGTGCATGTCTCTTGCCCCCGAGCTCCTCAAGATGAGGCGCGCGAAGCCGATCCACTTTGCGTGGTCGTACGACGAGGAGGTGAGCTGTCTCGGCGGCATGGAGCTGGCGGAGTTTGCGCGGGACCACGACGTCAGGGCGGAAGGCTGCATCATTGGGGAGCCGACCGGCATGACTGTGGTGATTGCTCACAAGGGCACCTCCCACTTTTGGGTGCGTGTGCGGGGCAAGGCGGCGCATTCGTCGCTTGCGCTGACGGGTGAAAGCTGCAACGCCATCGACTACGCCACAAAGCTCATTACGAAGCTGCGCGAGATTGCGGAGGAGTACCGCCGGAACGGCACCCGGCATGACTTCCAGGTGCCGTTCTCAACGCTGTCGACGAACCTCATCAGTGGCGGCAACGCCTCGAACACCGTGCCCGCGGAGTGCGAGTTCCTCTTCGAGTTTCGAGCGCTTCCCAACGAAACGGTCTCCCAAGATGATGCAGCAGGTGCGGTCGTACGTGGAGACGCA
>NW_904900.1:0-965 GCF_000209065.1 Trypanosoma cruzi | reverse complement strand
TCTGCGTTGACGGAGTGTTAGTCTGTGCTGAAGGCTGCACGCAAGTGACAGGGGTGATGGCGATGATGATGACTGGCCGTGTGCTGCTGGTGTGTGCCCTCTGCGTTCTGTGGTGCGGTGCCTGGTTGTGTGATGCGGCGGAGACTTCATCGAGTGCTCCGCATCGTGACAATGCGGAGGAAACGATGACTCCAGAGGAGGTGACTGAGGCTATCGAAAAGCTCGCAGAGGGAGTGCTGGACATGATTCGAGTATCTTGTCGAATGTCTTTCATTACGAGTGTAAATGCCACGTTACCCGCGCACAACGATACAGAAGTTGAGAAATGCGTAAACAAAACGGCGGTTGGGATTTCCGGCGTCACCCCTCGTGGCCGGCCTGCAGCCGCAACCACAGACGCCACTTTTGCCTCGCCATTGCCGTCGTCAAGTTCTGCTGCCAGCGCATAGCAGGGGCAGGCGCAAGGATCACCAGGTGCTGCACCAGAGCCTGTGAAACCCCCGCAGACAGACCCGGTCAATAGTGAACAGCTGTCTGAAACGCCGGCCTTCACAGGCGGTGGTCCTGGTGGTGGTGGTGAGTTGGCTGACAGGAGCAGCCGTACACCGACCGACGTCGCAAGAACACATGAAGCACGCCCAGCTGGTAACGCCACTTCCACACCGACGGCCACTCAGGGGGATTCCGAGAAGTCACCGGCGAACACCACCCGAACACGTGAGACAAACGAGACTGGTGACACCGACGGCAGCACCGCGGTCCTCCACTCCACCTCCCCTCTTTTGCTTTTTGTTGCGTGTGCGGCTGCTGCTGCGGTGGCGATCGTGTGAGAGTGAGGGAGAGAGAGCTGTGCACCGCCCGCACACACACTCGTCCTTCTCTGTGTGTGTGTGTCCCCTTGCATGGACTCTCGCCCTCACCTCACCCCACGAAGCACACACAATAATGTGCCCATTGTATATATG
>NW_904899.1:0-965 GCF_000209065.1 Trypanosoma cruzi | reverse complement strand
CCAAGCAGCGGATATTCAGGGTTGTTTGGTGTCCAGTGTGTGCACACGCAAACAGACATTGAAAGAGAGTGTCTCTGACCACCACCATTCATAATTCAAAACAAAAATTTAGACCACAGCGTGTGGTGCAGCAGCCGCTCGAAAACGATCCGCCGAGTGCAGCACCATTGTGGGCAAGAGCTCGCGAAATTCCTCCAAGCAGCGGATAATTCAGGGTTGTTTGGCGTCCAGTGTGTGAACACGCAAACATACATTGAAAGAGAGTGCCTCTGACCACCACCATTCATAATTAGAAACAAAAATTTATACCACAGCGTGTGGTGCAGCAGCCACTCGAAAACGATCCGCCGAGTGCAGCACCCTTGTGGGCAAGATCTCGCGAAATTCCTCCAAGCAGCGGATAGTTCAGGGTTGTTTGGCGTCCAGTGTGTGAACACGCAAACAGACATTGAAAGAGAGTGCCTCTGACCACCACCATTCATAATTAGAAACAAAAATTTATACCACAGCGTGTGGTGCAGCAGCCACTCGAAAACGATCCGCCGAGTGCAGCACCCTTGTGGGCAAGAGCTCGCGAAATTCCTCCAAGCAGCGGATAGTTCAGGGTTGTTTGGCGTCCAGTGTGTGAACACGCAAACAGACATTGAAAGAGAGTGTCTCTGACCACCACCATTCATAATTCAAAACAAAAATTTAGACCACAGCGTGTGGTGCAGCAGCCACTGCAAGTTGGATAATTCGACACGTCGTCCTGTATCCAACGTCCGGGGCCACCGCCCTACCATTTTTTATTTCTTGCAGCGGCCAACCCCGGCAGTAAGGACAAAAAAAAGAATCGCGTTTTCTTTAATGTTTTTCCTGTTTGGGGGCGGGGATCTTTGTTTTCTATGATTGTCTCTTTTTTTTTGTCTGTTCCAGGTTGGTTTTGAGGACGCTTGATGTGCCTGCTGGGTGATCGCCGGCTT
>NW_904898.1:0-965 GCF_000209065.1 Trypanosoma cruzi | reverse complement strand
TCCGTTCCAATAATCCGGACAATTATGCATCGTTAGCTTCGTGGATTTTGGATGATGGTGATACCACGGCGGGCGAATGGCAATCTCCGACACAAAGTAGCCAAGACTCACAAAATAAAAAGTCAAAGTCACCGTGATAAATTGTAGTGCAAAAAAGGAGCCATTGATAAAAATAAGGATAACAAATGGAATTAAAAGACATATAACCGCTTTCCGAAGAACACGCGGGTTCACCATCTCAGCGCTCTCTACATCGTTGTCCCTGTATACGTTTTCTTCCTCTTTCCTTTCTTCATCGTCCCTTCCACTTCTTTCCAATGTCTTGGCTTCATTCAATGATAAAAAAAGTGCCAATTGACTCTGAATATCCGGTGGGGCCACTTGAACTGCTGTTTTGCCGTTCTTATCAAGAATGCAGGCATCAACTGAGTGAAAATAGTTAAGCAACTTCTTAATAAATGTCATACGACCGTGTGCTGCGGCAATGTGAAGGGCTGTGCGTCCTTGATCATCCAATGCGTTGACATCGATGTCGCATCTTCTAGAAAGGTTTTTCAGCACCCACACATCACCAACCTCCGCAGCCGCATGCAACTCTGTCATGGATGGAGTACAATAAAACCAATCCCCCCTCTTCCCCTTTGCTTCACTATTATTTATTGATTTATTTGGTTAGTTCCTTTGCCGTTTATATATATAATGAAAAATGACGTTCAAAACACACAAAACAAAACTCTTTTTCTCTCTCTCTCTCTCTCTCTCTCTCTTTGGCAGTAATGAGAAACAATCGACTGCAGACAAATGAACGCTATTTTTATTCTGTTGAATACTTTTTTCTTGTTGTTGTTGTTGGTGTGTGTGTATGCGTGTTGACTATTGTTCCCTACTAGCCTTTTTGAGCAGCCGCGATAAATTAAGGCAAATAAAAAAAGCAAAAAAAAAAAGGGGGAAAAAAGATGGAAAAA
>NW_904897.1:0-965 GCF_000209065.1 Trypanosoma cruzi | reverse complement strand
ATGTAATATTAGTAATAAGATAGTAATAAAATCTTGCTTTTTTTTTTTTTATTGTGTTACTATTATTATTGTTATTATTATTATTATTATTGTTTCCTACTGTTATCGATGATGATGATTATCAGTATTGGTTATTGTTATTATTGATTAATACGGTTATTGATTATTATTGTTTTTGGTTATTTTTATCGATATTAATCTGATTTTTATTATTATTACCATTATTGGATTAAATGGCTTTAATTTTAATTTTGTTCGTGGAACTTAGGCTTAGAAAAGAGGGTAGGTCGAATGCGGGTTTGTAGTCACCGTTTCTTAAGGATAACATGTATTTCCCGAGTTGTTAAACAGGCCACTCTTCCGACGACTGACCCAGCACCCGTGCAAGGGTTTTATTCTTCTTTACAGTATGACGACTTTGGTGCTTTAGATGTCCCGGATTTGGCTACCACGCTTCTTCCCTTTCAAAAAGAGGGTGTTTATTGGATGGTGCAACGAGAACGTGATCACATTGGAGGAATCATGGCTGATCACTTGGGAATGGGGAAAACTGTACAGATGATTGGGCTATGTCTTTCTTCTCATCATTTTAACAAAGCAATCGATGAAACTCATATTCAAACAATACAATCCAAGGCTGCTAACTATCGTTTGCTGACAGTTATTCGACAGCTACAACGCATAAACGTTATTGCGAATTGTTCAAGGATCAATCGTCCAGCTATGGACCTTCGAGCATTGATGAACAAAGTGGAGGAAAATGCGGCTCCAAGCGATGAATCAATGGACTCGGTTCGTCAGGAGGTTGATAAATGGCTTAAGTTTGCTAGTAAGTTTCATCCTTCATATGAAAAGCGAGCAACGGCTTTTTTGTACGATGAACGAAAGCGATCCTTTGAATTAATTGAATCGAGGGATCTTAGAACACTTGTTGTTGTTCCAGCGGCGCTTATGCTACAATGGAA
>NW_904896.1:0-965 GCF_000209065.1 Trypanosoma cruzi | reverse complement strand
CACTACACGACACGGAGCAGGAGGTGCGGAAGAAGGTGCGCAAGGCCTTCTCTGGTGGGGGTGGCACGTTGGAGGACATGCGTGCGGAGGGTGTCAACCTGCACGCAGACGTGGCGTACCAACTCATTCGGTTCTTCTGCCCCGACGACAATCTCCTCGCGGAGGTGACGTCGAAGTACAGCAGGGGTGAGATGAGCAGCGCCGAGGTAAAGGACCTCGCCGCGAATGTCGTTGTGCGGCACGTCTTGTCGGGGTGGCAGGCGCGGCGGGCTGGCGTCACAGATGCCGACGTGGAACACTTCTCCGGCATCCGCAGCATTCTTCTGTGAATGCCGGCAGGAGGGAGGAAGGGATGATGAGAGAGAGAGGGCGCACATGCAGCGGGAGTGGTGTGGCTGACTGTGGTGTCCGTGAAGATGATGCCTGTGGGTGGGGGCGTGTTGGTTGTTGTGGTGCCCACCGCGTATATTTGTTTGCTGTGGCTTCTGCTGGACTGCACGTGAACGCCTGGTGTTCCCCTTGCAGTTGTACAACAAGTATTTTAGACCAACAGTAGATAGGGGACTATTAGGCTGCAATGGGGCGGGGGCCGCACCACGATGGCACGCGCCACGGGAGAGAAGGGTGGCCGCGGGATTTTCCGAGGGAGAAGGGGTGCGACACGACCTTACGAAAACGTTGATGGGGGCGGCATTTGCTGCGGGGACTGTTCAGGAGATGTAGCGGACGCTTCTGCCGCCAGGGGCTATGCCATTCGGGCACGTGGCGCGCTGCGGTTCCCAAACATGTGGTGGGCGTCTGGCGAGACACGTTGCGTGCGCTGCCGGAGGGAAGGGCCGCTGCTCTGCATGACTATTTGGGCACTACGGGGCGCACCGCATGCTTTGATGGTATTCTGCGGGAATGTGGACACCTCGCCGACCACGGACCCCGTGAGACACTGAAGTTCTACGTCGTTACCTGCC
>NW_904895.1:0-965 GCF_000209065.1 Trypanosoma cruzi | reverse complement strand
TGAGATACAAGCCATTAGCCGCGCTCATCGTGTGTTCTCCACGTCAATGTAGCCGCCATTGTTCACTTCAATAGCATAAGCATAAACAGATGATTCCATACCTTTATTCTCCATCGTACTCAGCGTATTTCCCTTCACAATGATCCCGCCACCATCAACAACAACAGCATCGGAGAAATAAACGGCGTAACTATTCCCCTCGATGTAGCTGTCAAGTAACAGCAGCGTCAAATTTTTCCCGGGATCAAAATCCAGAAAGGCAATGGCGTGGGTCGACGTCGTCACAAGCGTACTGCCTGCCACCAGTATCTGGGAGCTCGTGCAAAAATGGCCCTCAAACACCAATGCACCAGAAGCCAGCATCGAGGATGTTACGTTCACGTGCACGCGCGCACCACTCCCCCTGACCGACAGGCCCATGAGGACGCACTGCAGCAGCGTGATGTTGAGTGTCTGCTCTGGCGCGTCAAAGCTCCACAGGTCCAGCACGATCGCGGCGGTGAAGGTCACGTTGACAAAGCACAGACCACGCACACCGGGGGCCGGGACTTCCACGGAGCTGATGCTGCCACCGTGCACGCAGCGAACCTCCGTGTCATCCGCATCGGGGAGCGGAAGCGGTCCAAGGCCGTCCGGAACCGCAGCCGGCAGACACGTGTCACCGTGGCCGCCAGCAGCGCACACACACTCACAGCCGCTGATGCTGCTCGTCCTCGCTGCAAAGCACACGGCCTCCATCGTGCACGCACCACAGTCCAACACCGTCACGGGCGCCCCAATATTGAGGTCTTCTCTGTAATTCGTCACAGGAGAGCCCCTTATCTCGTTGCACATGCCGTAGATGGTCGGACTCGAGTCGGATGGTGGCGACCACTTGTTTGTCATACATGCAAAGGACAAGAACGAGCCGTAAGTGAAGTTGTTGTCAATTATCGACCAAACACTCTGATCGCGGAACGCCACGC
>NW_904894.1:0-965 GCF_000209065.1 Trypanosoma cruzi | reverse complement strand
CTCCTCCGCAATCTCGCGCAGCTTCGTAATGAGTTTTGTGGCGTAGTCGATGGCGTTGCAGCTTTCACCCGTCAGCGCGAGCGACGAATGCGCCGCCTTGCCCCGCACACGAACCCAAAAGTGGGAGGTGCCCTTGTGAGCAATCACCACAGTCATGCCGGTCGGCTCCCCAATGATGCAGCCTTCCGCCCTGACGTCGTGGTCCCGCGCAAACTCCGCCAGCTCCATGCCGCCGAGACAGCTCACCTCCTCGTCGTACGACCACGCAAAGTGGATCGGCTTCGCGCGCTTCATCTTGAGGAGCTCGGGGGCCAGAGACATGCACACGGCAACAAAGCCCTTCATGTCGGACGTGCCGCGACCGTACAGTTTCCCATCCCGCTCCGTCAGCGTAAACGGATCGCTGTCCCACTTCTGCCCGTCCACCGGGACCACGTCCGTGTGGCCGGAGAGAATGATGCCGCCCTTCGTCACGCCGCCGTCGCCCGGCAGCGTCGCCCACAGGTTTGCCTTGTTCCTCTCGGCGTTGTGTAGCAGGGTGCACTTGACACCAAGCCCCTCCAGGTAGTCCTTGCAGTAGTGGATGAGCTCAAGGTTCGAGTTGCGGCTCGTCGTGTCAAAGGCCACAAGCTTCGCCAGCCACTGTGTGTGGTCCATGGACCGAGCCGCCATCGCCAAGGTGAGTTGCTTAAGATCTTGTAAACGAACTAGGGAGTGCAGGGTGCAAGGGGGAGAAGGGTGATGCAGAGAGACGCAGGGGACGTGCCCGAGTGTGTGTGTGTGTGTGTGAGCGTGTGAGCGTGAGTGCTGCGCAGCGGTGGCAGGAGTGCCGTGGAGGTAGGTGTATTCAAAAAAATAAATCAAAGAAGAAAGAAAAGAACGATGTGCCTACCACATACCCCGCTGTCAGAATGTATCCCTAAACAGTGCCCCGCATTCAGCTGCCGGTGTGAAATGAGACACGC
>NW_904893.1:0-965 GCF_000209065.1 Trypanosoma cruzi | reverse complement strand
TCCCCTAAGGATGCTTCTGTTAGTGATGAGCCTTCGAACACAATAGAAGAAAGTGGACAATGCAGTAACGCCGCGACACCGCTGGTGACAATGATTCCCTCATACCGGGGCAATTCTCCAATTATGCCTCGTATGCACACACAAACAACGTACCATACAAAAATCACCCGATGTTTTTCACCAGAAACCAAACAATCCCTTTCCCTCCCTAATTTATTCTGTCAGTGTTATGTTCGATAGCGTTGGACATTTTGGCATTCGTGTGCGGTGCTGCCACATGGGGCTGGTGCACCCGCACCGCATGCTCAGACACAAGCATCCAAAAGTACATAAATCCCACAATATTTTTTCACCACAAATCAAAACTGTGCCTTTCCCTCCCTAATTTGTTTTCCTATTTCGGTGGTTATTCCTCACTTCGGTGAACTTCTTCCCTTCAAAAGTCTCTGTACGATATTGACAATTGGTACTGGCGCACCCTTTCGTTCCAGAACGCCGCAATTTCATTGTTGTCCGCGCCACTCACATTATTGGAATTTACAACATCACATCCCTGCCAGCCGTTCATCGGCGTGCTGTCTGCCTGCTGCACACAAATAATCCCCCACGACATGTCACGGGATAATTCCTCCTAACCATTAAAATATGCCGCCAGGCACTCAGTGAACTGCCTCACAGTGCTGGCGGTGGTGTGATGCCCACCCGCCGTCATCTGCAGCCCAACCAGTGTCTTCCGCGACAAATCAACAAAGAAAAAACCGTCCACCAGCGGAAAGTTTTCGACCGCCGGTATGTACAGCACTCCGTACTCCATCGGAATCCTCTCGACACCGCCTTGCAGTCCCGCTATTCCAACGGTGCGAGTGGGGTACCCTTGATGGTTTACCCTCAGCACTGATTCCTGTTCTTCACCACGTTCTGGTGACCTCAGCTCATTGAGTCCCTTTACTAGTGCACCGACAAAC